>NC_089872.1:20939097-20976597 GCF_036373705.1 Amia ocellicauda
AAACCAGGGCAGTCAATCTCCCAGGGGGATCTGTACGCCTGCAACACGCGGAGCTCCTCTGTACCCTTAATGCAGGAATTAGAGCGTGATGCGTCAGGCGACTATTAGGGGGGAATTTGCATAGTGGACGTAATGTTTGCACTGCCATCGGCCACGATGGAGGGATAATTGTGTGTCTCCAGACGAGGCCCAGCACGGGGGTGGTCTTCGATGGGTGTCAATCAGCCCTCGTTTCCGGTTATCGGAGCCAAATGACACGTGTCTGTCCGTGTGTGGACTCGGGTGTCTGTCCCATCCCAACAGTGCCTTTACTGACTGTTATTTTACATTTATTTAACTGACTGACTTCTCAGGGCAGTTTTCTTGTACGGCACGGACTCCAAAGTCACGTTTACAGCATGTGACGTGTCTCCCCAGTGACTCATACTCAGTCGCACTGACAGGGCGGCTCTGAAGGCTCTCCGTGGTTGTTGTTCATGATGCGTGTGGAGCTCAGAGGATACCTGCACTGCCTATCAAAGCCCCTGTTTCTTTAACAATGAAAAATAGTTTGAACATTCGGGGCAGCAGGAACACGCGTTGTGAAACCCGTGCTGATGGAGCGGCTGTGGTTCACTGCCGAAGCTCCTGGCGGTCAGTCCCGTGGTTTGAGAAAATTAGTTCCCCTTCTTGTGAGGCTTCCAGTTAGTCTCTGAATGAGTGATAAAACATCCTTCGCTCGGGCAGGCGGTGTTGTTGCCGATTCCTCCGTGACTGTGGTTGTGATTTTCTGTGTCTGTATGTGATATATAAACAGAACAACAGAATTGAATAAAATATAAATTAATCTGAAAAATGAATTGCCAGTAATGGGCATCTCACACGGTCCAGATTTCTTCAAGGCTATTCTGTAGAGAAGAACGTTCTTGCTTTGATTCATCATCCAAGTAGCCTTACATTCATTTGAAAGATTGCAATAGGTACGCATGGAATTACTGTAGTTTTCCCCCAGTTAAAATGAAAGAAAACATTTCATACTGTGCCGTACTATTGCCCTGGCAGAGTGGCACACCGGGGCCTCTAGTTTGTCCACCTGCCGATGTTCCCAAAAGAGACGCAGCTCAGTGTGGTGGTGGAGGGTGAGGCAGGCAGTGGAGGCAGCTGTCAAAGCCCTGTTAAGTCGTGGATAAAGCCATTAAAATGTCCTAGTGCTGTTTATTTAAATCATTCATACAGTGGCGCTGCACTATACTGTAAAAAGCCCCAGATCTTTAAAACGGCTTAATTTATTAATAATAGGCACCACATACCGTTCTGAGTGAACTCCCAGCAGATACAGTGCGTTTCTTCCTTCTTTCATATTGATTTAGGACTTTGGAGTCCCTCCATGTGAGGTTGCCTAACTCCATTCTTCCTGCGCTGTAACCTGATTCTGCTCGGCTGCTGGAAGAGAAACAGCGCAGGCATCGCTGGAGTAGATTTATTCTGTTCACTCCTGGCTGAACTGCTCGGGCTGGTGGAGAGGTAGGGGCTGCGGTTCACGGGCCGCACTTCCCTGCGAGAGCCGCGATGCTAACGGTGAACGCAGTGTAATTGCGTGGGGACGTGTTGCTTGGGCTCGAGTGAGAGACGAGTCTGCTGGGTCTGAAGGCACGTCTTTCTCTGCCTAGCAAATGCTTCCACGGTTTCTGTGCAATTATTTAGGTAAAACCTTAAACCGGTGCGTGCCGTGCTTTTCTGAAAGACATTCACAGCTGTGTTATAGCAATGAGTGGAAGAAAACAAAGTGAACAAATGGTAATCAAACACAACCACGGGTCTTTGTGTCGCATGGGGGCTTTATCTGATCCTGGCCAGGTATGCGAGTGTGGAGGAGAGTGGGGGTGCTGAGAGAGAGGGGGAGAGAAATCTCAGAAGTTTCGATTTGTTCGTCAGTCAGTCAGAAGCGTTCGTTCAACGTTGGCCTTTGTACATACCAAAATGGTGTCAATCTTGATGTAAACGCTGAAAAAGGCGATATTTCTTCAAATTCTTGAAATGTAAGCGCATCAGTACAATATTTACAGCACAGTTGACAATTAAAGCGCCTCAGCAATCTTCCATTTAGATTTATAGGGCCTTGGCACAGAGGTGCTTAAACAGCTTGGGGAAGACTGTGCTTTATTTATTCATTGATTTCTACATAGCATAAGAAACTGCTTCATGGTCGATGACAAACTTCGGCCACAAGGTTCTTACTCAGTTCCTTCCCAGCGTAAAACCAAAGCCTCTTCCGTGTGTGTGAGGCAATCCTGCTGTTAAGGAGTCCGCTGTGGGACCGAGCTGGGTCGTTCTCCAACTCTTCACAGTGGAACCTGAATGATTTTGACCCATTTGGCAAGAATAAAGGAAGCTGGCAGCCAGGCTGGTGTGGGGGATGGGAGAGGAACTCAGGGTTGACTGGATAAAAGAGGTTCAGGAAAGAGACTGCGGAATACCCTCGTCCCGTACCGGGGTTCCTGTTCCACACAAGTTCTTATTTCTCCCACATTACGATTTCTAAAGAAAAGGGCAAATAAAGTCTCTCCCTTGAAGTTCCACGTTCCTATGATTCATTCCGTCACACGGCCGTCTCAAGACTTACGAATGACAGCTAACGCCTAGAAATTCAGGGAATTGGGCAACCCACATGGAAAAAAACAAAACCAACCAAACAAAACGCAAACACAAAACACCCATGGAGATGCAGTGCAAGCATGTCTTGCGTAAGACGAGACCGTGGGGCCGGACGGGTCCCCACTGCAGAACTGGAGCCGAGAGAACAACACGTTTCCCATACTTTTTTTTTTTCAGTCTGTGGTGGAAAACCGTTTTCCAAAAACAACAGGTGTTTTCTGGGTGTCGTCTCGTATCGGCAACTTGATCCTGTAAAGACTGATGCAGGGCTTTAAACCGCGTGTGTGGTAACGCTCTGCACAAGGCCATTAACACACAAACACAGGAAAACAACAACATGTCTGGTTGCAACCTCTATACCTCTTGATTTTGAATGACTCCTTGTAATTGATGCTCAAGGATTGAAATCGTCCTCCAGAGTGATGTCTGGTTGATAAATGATGCAGTGTTTGTCATGCAACTTCTGCATGACTTTTCTAATATCAAAGGCGATAACTCAAACTATATTCTGTCTACACTGTCCCGCTTTGTAAGGCCTGAACATCAGAGCGATTAATATTCAAGGGCGGTTAGACACACAGCTCAGATTCAGAGACAGTCCTTCTCTTTTTTCTTTTCAGAAACTATAAATAATAAAACCAAATCCGTGACTCACAACCTCTGAGGCTGGTGACTCCGAGCGCGGGGTATTGTAACACACCAGTGATGAGTCTCTTTGTCTCGGTTTATGGTTACCGTTTCCTGGTGGGAGATCTCACGGCGGGAGTTGCCCGGCCAACCCTCGGTCCCCCAGCTGCGGTGCGAAGCTTTTCCATCGGTGCGTTCTCGGTGGCTGGTGTTGTGCAGCGAAGGATGGGTTGTGTGCGTGGCAGCGCCGTGGCATCCAATGATCTGCTGTCTTACCGGCTCCTGGGGGAAAGACAACCCCCAAAGTCCTTCAACCGTAGTGCCGTGACCTTGTGAGAGAGGCACAAGCGCCGGTACTCCCGAACCAATCGGCAGCCGCCTCTGTGAAACTCTGCAAATGTGCTGTTTTGGTACTTAATTAGCAGATGGTACTGCGTAATTATGCTGCTGTTGTTTTGCATGTGCTTGGTTAGAAGACCGTTCTGTGTCTACAGAGATTGTTGTAATTAAACCCTACGTCTGGCCGCAAATTATATTAATCCCTCGTTTGAAATATTCTGTAACTGACCGTGGCGTAATTATCAACCTATTTTTTATCTTTTGTCGCAGTTGGTTTACCTGGAAGTATGGAAATGAAGCAGTGGAATAAAATAACCACTGCAGTGTGGCACAATGTCTGAAGGAGCGCAGGAATAAAACATCAACGTGGCTCTCAAAATAAAGAAACGCACTATGTGTGGGAATCTGGGTGGAGGAATTTTGAGCCTTTGACCCTTTGGCACTACTAACGCCGATCAGCGAGAGCAGTTGGGCGACTCGTACCCGTGAGAAGTTGCATCGTGGCATTTGCATGTCTCAGCCGGTCTTAATTAACTACATATTTAACATACTATGGTAAAGTACATGGGTATGAAGGCGGGCAACTGGGGGTTCCTCGTCTCTCAGCGTCCTGTTGTTAAATCCAGGCTTAACGAGTTGGTGTGCAGCTCAGAATTTGGATCAGCTTTACGTCTGCTGTCCACGAAGTGGTTCGAGAGAGACTGTGAACTCAGTCTTGGTGCCCAGACAGAAGTTATCGCTCGGCTCTGTCAGTGTGTGGAAAGCAGAACAGAAAGGTGATTTAAAAAAGAATGTGTTTATCTGGTTTTGTTTCAGGTCGTAGTTTCAGAAACAGTCAGCGGACGAGAGTGGTTTGTGTGTGTGTGTGTTCTCGTTTGGGTGTCACTTCTCTCCGCGCTTCCATTCGTTCTGCCGTGGTAGTGAGGCTCCGGGGGAATGCATGGCCGTGTGCTGAGGGTGTTGGCAGCGAGAGAGAGGGGTGGTCCGTACTCACGGGGCCGTAGCCACGGGGCCGCGGCCGCCAGGGAGCAGCGGGGTCTCGCAAGGCCACTTCCTACACCGCGAGGAAACCAGACGCCCCTGGAGAGGATAATAATAGCCCTCGGCCCAAGAGAACAATTCCCTGTGTTTGGTCTAGAAAGTGATACAGAGTGCCCATGCAGAGCTCAGAGTAACGGGGTGGAAGGACACAGGCTCCTGCTTGTAAGAGTTGTGTGCTGGTGTCTGAAATGGGGCTCAGCCTGGGCCACGGAGTTTCGGCTGGTGTTCGAGTCCCCCAGTTTCTACTGAGTTTACAGAGTTTGATTTCAGCAAAGTTTTACTTGGGGATACAGATGACAATTGGAATGGTCGCATGAGTATATTGAGGTTAATTAAGCAATATCATGCATTGAAATGAAGTTAAGTGATCAAATTAGGGTTGTGTTTTGGTCCCCAGTAAGCCTAGGCTTTTGATAAGCTTATTGCTGCTTTTCCACTGAGTAAAATAGATTGTGTGTCGATTTGTATGAGTGGGTGTTGGCTGGGGTTGGGCTTTTGAGATGCTTAAAATGGGGCAGGGAATCTATTGATGCAACACAATGGGGCATTGTCTCCAGTCTCTTGTGTGCCAGGGCAATGCAGCCTCATCGTTCAGATTACAGAATCTATAGTAGTATCACAGAGGTGCATATACCTGCATGAGGTGAGAACATCCCGATGACAATGGAGAATTTGGTAACGAAACGTTTTAATTAGAGTAACATGAAGATCTGAGAGAGACATTTTGACCTGAGATGGAACTGTGTGGACTCCCTTTGCTCCCCCGGAGTCTGGTGCAGCCTCCCTTCAGCACTTCCTGTTGCAGCACGGAGCACTTCCTGTTTCTTCGGAGGCTCGCTGAGTAGTCTTGCCCCCCCTCGACATCAGCACAGAAAGGGAGAGTGCTCCTCTCTCAGGCACTTTTTTTTCCTCTTCCCTTCTTGAAAGGAAAGTGGGTTTTGGAAGATTTCTGCGTTTCCAAATAATAGTTTAGTCACCGTGGTTGTAAAGATGTTTCTGTTACCGTACGCGTTCCTAAGGTGGGGGGTCAGTATCTGTTGCTGTCGTTTGGAGGTAGACTCCCCCCCGTTCAGGATCTTCTCAGCCACTTCCTGTCTGGCACATACAGGCACGCGTCCTCCTGTTCTCCTGTCCCCTGCGCACAGAGTTCGGCCTCGGCGGCGAAGTGGGTTTGAGTCGGTGACTTGTTTTGGCTGTGCCGTCTGGTCCCTGGGAGCCGTGCTGGGGACAGGGGTCAACGCAGTCGGATACTTGGCGGACTTGCTCAGGTTTCAGCTCTCTGTGCGATGCAGTGTGTGGTATTGTGTTGTAGGGATTTTTATTATCCACTCGGATCTTTAATCTGTGATGTATTAGTGCAGATTTTTTTGGTTTTGTTCTGTTTTTATAGGCATAGGCCAGAGTTGTGGCTTAACAGTTTGTACTTGTTAATAGAAGAGCAATCTCTGATTTGGCGGATTAGAGCGGAGTATCTGTATTCAATGCAAATTACTGTATTATTTATTATTACTTTTAACTTTGCTTTAACTTTAATTGTCTGATTAAAGCTGACAGTGTATTCTGTTTTGTACTGACAGCGTGTTATTTCATTGCAGTGTGGGTGCATGACAGCAGGGCGATACTTGGCATTTTGTCTTGCTTACCTGCTGTCATAATACGAACCTCTCTCCTGTTAAGACTGTAAATCTCTCCCTGTATAATTAGCCTGCCTTTCTGGCTCCAGCCCTGCGGACGAACTGGTGTTCAGTCTGTGCTCCAATACAGCGCCTTTTACTGGGTTTTACTTCGTGCTCAGTAATAAAATACACTGGTGTCTTGTACTTTGTGTCTGTTGCGTTGAAAGTGACTCTTCTCTCCCTTCGTTGCGAGTTTTTGCAAGCTAATCCTTAACCCTCTTCTTCAGATACTTGGCATTTACTCACTCTGGTATGTGATTATTGTTATCGTTTTCCTTTCGCCCCCGAAGGCAGCTCCTAAACATGGCTGTCAGACAACCACAGGGTGTGAGACTGTTGGTTCAGCTGTTTCTGTCCGAGTCTCGTGGGGGTGTTGTTGTTTGTGGTTTGTGTGCTCCCACACACACTGAGGGCTGAGGTATGTAGGGCAGGGGGTGAGGGGTAGGATTCTGCAGTGAGCTTTCAACGTGTGTGTGTGTGTGTGTGTGTGTGTGTGTGTGTGTGTGTGTGTGTGTGTGTGTGTTCTTCACCCTGTAATTGTCGTGCACCTTTACCTAATCGGATATTCTGTTTTTGACTTTCTCGAGCCTGTACGCTTCAGATGAAGTGACCCACGGCCCAGTGAATTCAATGCCACACTGAACGGTGCACTGGAGGGATTTGTGTTGCAGTCTCGTAGTGTACTTTTAAGGCTCAGGGTGAATTTAAAGATGCTTTTGCTTGTGCTTAGCCCTGGAGACCACAGCTCAGTTCCTGCCAATAAAGCATAATGCTGATGCACAAAAGAGAGACTTCGTTGTAGCTCTTGACAGTGTTTGAACAAATTACTTCTTTTAATTGTACAATATCCATCACCCTTTACAACTGCTTTCGGATAAGTCGGCCCAGTACTTCGATATAATGGAAAGCCCCTACACACTCGGCCGGACAGTGGCAGCGTTTGCAGACCAGTTCTCACGTTCTCTCAGACCCCTACTGTAAGCCAGCGTCGCCGCCTGCCACCACATTCTTCTCTCCGCGGAGCCAGAAACAGTACCTCGTCAGGCCTGGACTGGCACACAAATACACCGCATACCAGCACATCAGCTGGGAGCCGATCCATTAGTTCATTTTTAGCCTTGGTCTTGTGTCCCTGTAAGTCTGCCTGGCAACACTTCCCTGCAGTCCCCCCCCCCCTCCTGTCCGCCCGGCTCGGTGGCCCCCAGAGCTGCCGGTACTGCCAGCCCCCACACACCCAAACGGTCCTTTTCTACAGCCCGTGTGACGTAACCGTGCTCTTTGTCGGGTGTCCGGACTGTGGGAACGGCCATCCCCCCGTGTTTGCTCTAGATATCACGGTGACGGACTGCGTGTGTGAAGCCCTCTGACCCGACCTCAGGCTGACCCTTCGCTGCCCTGTCTGCTCTCTGCGAGGTCACGTGACCTCGTGTGACGTGATCCACTGGTTACAGTATCACACAGATACAACACCAGCACGGTGTCAGGTTTCGGTCAGGTCTTAAAACTGCCTCCTGCCAGGACACTGAGCAGGGACTCTGTGTGTAACTGTGTGTGTGTGAGAATATTTGAGTATGTGCTTAAATGATTGTATGAATGAATGATCTACAACTCTATTTAAAGTGCATTTTGTTTGCTCTCTCGTCTCAGGTTGTGGCATCCAATCGATGGAGAAGGTGGGCAAAATGTGGAACAACCTGAAGAGCCGATGCCAGAACCTGTTCCACCCTGAGGGCGGGAGCCGCAGTGAGAGTGTGGAGATGAGCGCGGGCCGCTGCGGCGCGGACCCCGGCCGGGGGAGGCGTCTGTCCGAGCCGTCCCCCCACAGAGCCGCCAGTCCCCGGCGAGGCCTGGCCGCCCTGCCCCTGCTCTCCGAGGGGCTGCAGGCGGCGGCGCGCAGGAACCAAAACTGTGTGTCGGACGTCCCTCAGATCGTGGAGATCACCCTTGACCGGGAGAGCGAGGAGCCCCGCGGCGCAGCGGGTGTCCGGCTGGCCCGGAGAGACTCGTACTCGCGGCACGCGCCCTGGGGGGGCAAGAAGAAGCACTCGTGCTCCACCAAGACCCAGAGCTCTCTGGAGGCGGACAAGCGATTCGGGCGCTCGCGGAGCCGGCTGCAGCGGCGAGAGCGGCGCTACGGCGTCAGCTCCATCCACGACATGGACTCGGCGGGCGGCCGCAGCCTGAGCTCCCGCTCCCTGCGGCAGCGGCTGCACGACACGGTGGGCCTGTGCTTCCCGCTGCGGCCGCCCCCGCGCTCCACCAAGGCACTGTTCTCCACCAAGCGCAAGATCCACCTGTCCGAGCTCATGCTGGAGACCTGCCCCTTCCCCCCCGGCTCCGACCTGGCGCAGAAGTGGCACCTGATCAAGCAGCACACGGCGCCCGTCAGCCCGCAGGCCTCCTCCTCACTGCTGGACGCCTTCGACCCCGCCTTCCCCTCCCCGGAGGACGAGGAGGACCGGCTGCGCGAGCGGCGCCGGCTCAGCATCGAGGAGGGAGTGGACCCGCCGCCCCACGCACAGATCCACACGGTCGAGGCCATGGCGCAGGTCAGCGCTCTGCACAAGCTGGGACCAAAGCTGGCGCCGGGGATGGGCGAGGACGGCCGGGCGGGGGTGGCGGCCGGGGGCGGGGGGGCAACGGCGCTGGTGACGGCGGCCGCGGGGGGGGTGGCATCACCACAGGCGCCGGACTGCGACTCAGAAGAGGACTCGACCACGCTGTGCCTGCAGTCGCGCCGACCCAAGCAGCGGCACACGTCGGGTGAGAGCCACTTCAGCCGGCAGGGCCCCTGGAAGGTGCACACCCAGATCGACTACATCCACTGCCTGGTGCCGGACCTGCAGCACATCACTGGCAACCCCTGCTACTGGGGCGTGATGGACCGTTACGAGGCCGAGGCGCTGCTGGAGGGCAAGCCCGAGGGCACCTTCCTGCTGCGGGACTCGGCGCAGGAGGACTACCTGTTCTCCGTCAGCTTCCGCCGCTACAACCGGTCCCTGCATGCCCGCATCGAGCAGTGGAACCACAACTTCAGCTTCGACGCGCACGACCCCTGCGTGTTCCACTCGGGCACCGTCACCGGCCTGCTCGAGCACTACAAGGACCCCAGCTCCTGCATGTTCTTCGAGCCGCTGCTCACCGCGCCGCTGCACCGGACCTTCCCCTTCAGCCTGCAGCACATCTGCCGCGCCGCCATCTGCCGCTGCACCACCTACGACGGCATCGGGGGGCTGCCGCTGCCCTCCGCGCTGCAGGACTTCCTCAAGGAGTATCACTACAAGCAGAAGGTGCGCGTGCGCTGGCTGGAGCGGGAGCCGATCAAGATCAAGTGAGCGGCTGGACCCGAGACACGGCGACGGCACGCGTGTCTAAAACCCGTCGGCAGTGTCCTCTCAGTGTGGGTCAGGATGGGGAGAAGGGTCAATGTAGTCACTTGCATTATAAGCTCTTTTTCAGTTACTGAACTGTCACAACAAGCAAATGTTTTAGTGTCAAGTTTTATGGTAAATTGTGCAAACCGTAGCGGATCAGTTCTGTCACCTCATTCTCGTCTGCTTGGAGTCCCCGGGATCGCGACGCCTGTATGGGACTGGACGCCGTGGGTGTCATCTGCATGCACCTTGGCAAAGCATCAGCTCACTGTTTTTCTCGCCAATTTGTAAAGTTTCCTTTTTGTTTTGCTTTTTTCTGTGCTTTCTCCAAGCAACTATGGGGCTCTGTCTTACATGCAGTATTTACAGTCAAAACAGTCATATCTGTGTTGGTGGGACGTTGATACTTCACTTACTTATTATTTTTATGTCGTTTGAAATGAAGTAACGGAAACAGACCTGCCGCACAATGTTGTGATCGGCAGACTGAGGGCTGGATTCGGCCCAAGGCTGGGCGTGTCTGCCCGGCGTTTCGGCATTATTTGCAGTCCCAGGACGGGCCATCCCTTTGGTGTGTGAATCTTGGCTAACGGGGGTTTAAAATACACAGAGATGCACTAGCTTGGCCAAAGGGTGGTTTATCCGCACAGTTCGATGTCCTGCGACGGCACACGCCTACATTTAAGCCCATTTACATGCATCGCTGCGTCTTTTTCTATATTATACTTTATGCACTTAATTTGAAGCATGTTACAATCACTGCTCCATGGCAGGCTGAGCTTCAGAAGGACACTGCGGACAGCGATATTATCCTCACATGAAGGGACCACCCATCGCCGGGGGGGAACAAACACTGCAGATAGAGACCCAAGACATTTCTGGTTTAAATCGCATTAACAATCGACAGCACACCATTTTCTCTTATGCAGTGAGCTCAGCAGCTCTCTTCTCTTCGTGGAGCAGAAGTAAAGCCGCCACGCCGCCAGTTGAGGCCCAGAGAGAGAATCGTGTCTCTGTAGGACAGGTGTGGACTGGTCAGCAGTGCGGGGGGTTAACGGCAGCCCTGCTTGTGAAAAAGGCCCATTTTATTTTCCATTCTGACGAATGTCGCTGCTTCAAACTCACGCCCCGTTAGTCTGGGCAAATATCTTCTGGCGATTTAAATTTTTTAGTTAGTTATTCCCTCCTCCAACAACCCCCTGTCATGCTGGACGTGATTATTTGTAGTTTTTTCTGCTTCCGTTTCTAGCCAATATATTTTATTACATAGGATTCTACAAGTTGCTTTAAAACAAGTAGTTTAAAACAGTCTAACATGATGTTATCCTTTTGTAATCGTACGCAGAGATGCACGCCCGCCCCCTCTCCATCACCACTCACGCCGGCACACCGCAGAGAGGACGGAGACCGCGTGCCTTGGCTTTGGCTTTCGTGTTTCCCCTTTCGGTGCCGAAATGTATGAATCCTGCTTTTTGGGGCTTCGTGTTTTCGTAAACGGAGCAGGAGACTCTTTGAAACGGAATAAACTTTATGCACACCGAGCAGACCTGCTTAAGGGAACAGCGGCGACGACGGAGAGGAAAACAGATCCAGAATGGCGGCGTCCTGTTCTTGCTGTTGCACTTGTGTGGTTACAGCGAGGATGCACTCGGGGGTTGCCGGCCTCGGGTTCGATCGCAGACCGCTAGGACGAGGAGAACCTGCCAGGGGGAAGGAAAAACTGTTCCACCCGATAGTTTAAAAGCTATTAAAACCCCGATGGCTGGTTGAAGATCCCACATCTGTGTTTTATCTCATTAATGCTTTTCTTCGTTGTTGTAATGACGAGAGCGGCAGATTTATTTTTCGGCCTCTGATCTGGTGAAAAAGTAACCGATCCACCCCCCTCCACAGTTTGCTTCTCTACAGGAGCTGATAAATGACTAATATATAGATAGATAGATAGATGGCACAACAATCAAAAACATGTACACATACACATTTATTTTATATATACGTATTTGTCCCCAGCAGATTTAATTACCTATTAGTGATCATGTAGCGTGCGGTGAAACCTGGTAATCCAGCACACTCCTGTCGTGGCCCCTGTGTATTTCAAACCCTCATGGGGGGGAAACAAAACTATATATACTTAAATAATCCTCTCTGTAGACGGGGAACAGACCAGCACGGTCCTGGGGTCTCCAGAACCGATCTTCACTGGACCTGTCATAGTTTTAGCGTTTTCCAAGTGAATGGATTCCATCAGCAGCCAGCTCCGAAGAGCCAGATCTAGAGGTGGTGGGGGCGGGTGCGGGACTATATTTTGCACTATGTAAAGCCTTACTGCTCTCTCACGTACCGAGAAGTGCCTATGTTCAGAGAGCTCCCGGTTCTGCAAACCCCCCCCCATCCTCGCTGTCAACGGCTCGTCTAGGGTTGTGTAGCAGGACGTCTTTTTGTGCAATACAGGTTGTCTGCGAGGCTAAGAGACATTAATGGTTTACTGCCTCCTAGACAGACAGGTAATCGAGTTCAAAGCGGAGGTTTCTCGTGTCGGTTGGGGATCTGTGTGTCTCTGGGCGGCCCAAAAAGAGAAGCGGAGAGAGCGGAGTTGAGTATTGGCTATTGTCCTCAAACTGTTAATGAGGGCATTCCCCTAATTGGCTCTGTTCATTAATTGCTCGGGGGAGACCTTTCTCTACTCCTGTTACTCGGTCCTCTGAGCCCCCAATCCCCGTCACGGCACCTTTAAACTCCCTCCTGCTCTCCACTTTGGGTCACCCTGTACATATATGCCAGTTAACCAGTTATTACTGTTATTATTATTATTATCATTGTTTATCTTTTCCTTTATTTACAAACCGCTGGACTATACTGTGTATGAAACTATTAACGTTTATTTGTATCTACGGAGAACATGCTTCAATTGTAAAACCCACACATACAAGTGTTCATATTAATATTACCAGCATGGATAACCTTGAATTTGCACCTGAATATGTGTGTCCGACTGTGTCCTCTGTATCCCCCCGTGCAAGACCCCCTGTCCATCGCGACGCAGCACGGCCAGATCCGGTGTGGACTGGTGCGCGGGCCGCGTCGGAGTTGTCTCCGCACGAAGACGCCGCAGCTACGAGAGTGTGACAGTAATGTGAGCAGGACCTGTCTGTGGTGATGTCTGTGCTGTGGTCATTGGAAGTCTGAATATAAGTTTGTTTAAATTTAGCCTTTGCTAAAAAAAAAAAAAACAAAAAAAACAATCCTTCCCCGTGTGATTTTTTGTTGCCTGGGTTGGGAGGACGGTGGGGTCCTTCTGCGTGTGTTTGCGCTCCTGCACGGCATCCTGTCGGGTTCCTATAGA
Source organism: Amia ocellicauda (assembly GCF_036373705.1). Lineage (NCBI taxonomy): Eukaryota > Metazoa > Chordata > Actinopteri > Amiiformes > Amiidae > Amia > Amia ocellicauda. The sequence continues at coordinate 20,952,132 of NC_089872.1, forward strand.
CCCACTCCCTGTTGTTTTTTGTGTGGGGCCACCCGACACCTGGAGGCCAGAAATGTGCTTAATCCGCTCGTGCAATAATAACCACAGAGCAATTGCACAGTTGGCGATTGAGAACGGTTATTTTCGTGGCCGTCCAGTAGTAAATAATGTCCTGCACTTCATTTCCTTCTAAAATTGCCAGCTTCATTGCAAACTGCAAACACAGGACTTGGAAGTGAAAATGTCTGTCACGCATCTGTCTGTCAGACGCCAGATATATCGGCTGTGTGCGAGTGGCATGTCTTACTCTGCAGTGGTAGATGTCCTTAAACCAGTGAGATTTTCATGGGGGACTTCGAGTTCCAGGGGTGCAGAAACCTCTTCATTTATACCGTTTGACACGAGACGTTTCAGTCCCAGAGAGAAAAATGTTTCTCACGCTGCGCTTGTTAAACCAGTGCGCTCCTAAAAGTTCAGTGAATCAATTAAACCGTGATACACATACTATAGTAAACATGGCCAAACAGTCTCGTTACTGTGCATTTATTGTGGTAAACTTTCATAAGGGTGTTCAGAGCCCAACACGAAGAAACTAGCTTTATACCTTCAGGGTTTCTCACGCTGTAGTGAAAAGACCCGGCCGGAGAGTCCCAAATGAACATGGCAGTCCTGTTATTGACGCCTGCTGTTTGTGTTTGAGGGCCGAGTCCAGTTGCTAAGTAGTTTTAATCCTTTTTCACATTGCCGTCAGTGATTTCCTGATCCCAGAGAACATAAGTGAAGGATAAGATCACCCTGTTCAACGAAACCAAGAGGCAAGAAGGAAAAAAAAAATTAAGTTGTGTGCAGGAAAATACATTTTTCTCTCCAAAGAATGCAATTTTTTTTTAATCGGTTTTACAAATCAAATCTTCCTTCTGCGTCAGAGGGCGGCCGCCGACACTGCCCTCGACATTCTGCCACAAAGAGACTCCCTTATTTAGAGGGAGGGACCAGACACCCCGAGCTGCTCCCGGGTGAGCTCTGCGCTGAAGACTTAAATCATTCAAATGCGTTTCTGTTCACGATTAAATGCTTAGTTTACCATCATGAGGAATAATATTTAGTGCGCTAATGTTGTATTGCCTGCTGAGTGTGACTGAAGCTTATTCATTTGTATTTTCTTCACTCTGTCTCACCATATTTACGCTCTTCTGTTGCTGTACACTGTCTCTACACGGGAGCCGATGTCACCACACACTGGGGGAGGAGACGGGCTTTGACGAAGATTGGCGTAACGAACTGAGCATCCTTATTGCATACGCGTCTCCGGCCTTATTTGCTTTAATTGACTTAACGAGGGGCTGCGCTCCGGAGTTCAGCGCTCGGCCCCGGGCGAGGCGGCGCTTTCTCTGCTGCTGCTGATTTGGAAGGATTTTACTCTTATTTTCTGACTTTTTAATTTCTCATCTTCTCCATGTTTGTGTTCTCCCTCTGTGCTGCTGTCGAGCGCCTCACGAGCGCCAGTCGTTATCGGTAGCTGCTGTAGATCTTCGTCTGCAGAAACATCTGTATGGTGCAACACATCTGTCACACCTGGTGCTTTGGCTTTTGCTGCATTGTCTTAATATTGAAAAATAAAACCATTCTGAGTCTATTCTCTGTAGTTGTCTGCTTTCCCACAGACTACACAATCACGGCACGCCGAGCCCCTTGAGCAGAACCTGCCAGTGCTCGAGGTTATCGGTTTCAGGTTCTCCAGAGCTTCTAAATCGAAGCTGGTGTGAGGTTTGTGCTGGATTACTGTCATTTTTACACACGAGTGCCCCTATGTTTCCTCACTGCCCACGGTCATTTATTTACACAAAATGGTCCCGTAAAGACCATATGAAGTTAAGTGCTGCAGGGTTAAACAAAATGAATGAGTATATAAGAGGCTGGGATCGTACCCATCTCAGAATCGGCAGAATTGTCTGCTGATTTTTTTTTTCACCATATTTTAGTTTTTGTGTCCCTGGTTCTCGCAGCACTGGTCATCAGTCCACTCCTCTCTCTCGTTCCTCCGCTGGGCAGGAGCGTGCTCTCTGATTGTCAGAGCGGGTCTTTATACGCGGGCGGTGGGCTCGACTCCGGTCCTGCCCAACTCCCTGTCTGCCCGGTGTCAGCGAGCTGCTGTTTCCTACATAAACATTTTCGAAGGGGGCAGAAACGGGAGCCGTAGTGGGCCGCGAGCGGGGAGAGAGGCCCGGGCTCACGGGGGGCGGAGAGCGGAAAGGCCTCCGAAACACAAACAGCCACGCGGAAACAAAAAGTGGGCAGCAGCCAAGAAACACAGGATCACAATGTGGAGAGAGTCGAGCAGTTTCGCACGCTTTACATCACGCCGGACGAACACCACAGAAGACACGGGAAGAGGGAGAGGGCTGGGCTTTATCCTGAAGGGCAAATAAATGCACAGAGCAGCTTTTACTGCCTGGTAACCTTGCCTGGAGGGTCTACTGCTCTCTCAGCCTGTGATTGAAAATAACCACAAATGTTTCGTTTTAATTTGTTCATTTATGTGTGTGCATTTCATTTATTTATTTTATAATCTGGCCTACAAAACAGAAGGGGATGCTTGGAACCCTGCAGTCATTGAGGCCACCGGGCGCGTGCAAGTCTGATGGGTTTGATGGTCCTGCGGCCGCCCCTCTCTCTGTCTTTCTTTTTCTCTGTCTCTTTCTTTTTCTCAAGCTCCTTTTGCTCTTGGAAACACTCCCTCTCTCTGCCCCTTTTTCTGTTTCTGCTATCCTCTTTTTCTCGTCCTCTCCCTCCCTCTCTCTCTCTCTCTCTCGTCCTGCTGTCCCCCCCCACCCCCCCACCCCCCGTCTCCTCCTCCAGCTGCCCTGCGCTGCCGAACCTCGATCCACTGCAGGTTTTTTTTCAAGCCGTCAAGTCTTTCAATGAGAGATGGAGATTTCTTTTAATGACCTGACCTAATTTCCCAATAATTAAACGACCTTGAACAACTTCTGCTTCTCTCAAAAGCCCCTTTTCGCAGCCGAGGCGAGCGTAAGCCGATTGTACGCATTCCCCTCGGGATTTCTCCGCTGGGCTCGGCGGTAAGTCCCAGGGCAGGATCTAGGCAGCAGCAGCACATTTGCAGAACATTACGGTTCAGTCTGGCTGAGACGGCCGAAGAGGAAGGAAGCCCTGAACAATGTTGTAATATCTCATTCCCCGAGCACCCCCCAACTCCACAGTGACTATGTATCTACGGCCCTCTGACGCATTTCTGAACAGAGACCCGGGATGGGGGCGAGCCGATCTGCCCCAGCCTCCCGGCCCTCTGTGTGTGGGCATGGCCGGGCCTCAGGGAGAGCAGTCTGCGTTTCTGGGTGCCATCCAAGTCTGTCATGCCACGGCGCTCACTGACCTCCCCCTCACCTCCAGGCAGGCAGGCATATTTCAGAGCCAGAATACATCCTCAGACAATATTTTGTGCTCGGATGTTCGAAAGCGAAATGCTATGCAATATGGCTGCTATTTTACAGGCAGCGTGCTCTAAATCAGCGTATCTATGCTGTGCCACGCAGCGGGAGGGGGGGCTCAGGCAAGTTTGATTAACTAAGAAAATGTCTGCCTACTTGAAGGGATGATTCCACAAACACACTTTTTCTTTCTTCACCCAAGCGTGATGTCGTGCATCAATTTTCCTGCCAAGCAGAGCGCATTTTATTAATTTAAAAAGAAAAAAGCTTTTGCAAAGTGAAGTTTAATTCCCGGTACTGAATGACACCGTACGAATAATGTCTCGTGCAGCCAGGGCTCTGTGCTATACATCTATATAAACCTTTTCTTGCGGTGCTGGAGTCAGCTCTGTTGTGTTTAAAATAGCTCTCACCCCCCCAGCCTACTGTACAACATCAGCACTTGGCTGCCCTTCCCTAAAACTGGCAGGCCGGTCTCACTGCAGTCGGCTGTTCCCCGAGTGGCTTCGGACCTCTGTCGTTCAGGGAAAACATATGTTTCCAAAACTATATGGTTTTCATCTTGTCTGCATATGGATTTAATAAGAATAAGTCCCAACGAGCATCTGCACAGTGTGGGTGAGCGCAGGGCTCGTCCTTTCGGTTATAGAAACACCAGAGAACATGAGCGACATGTTCAACCCACTCATCTTTCATCAGTCCTTTCTTAGTTTCTTTACTTATTCTTGCTAAACAACACAACACGCTGCTCGGGTACGGAGATATGGCACCATTCGCGGTGCGGACAGGCACAGCGGTGCTCTGCAGAGACGAGAGCTTTATTCAAGCCCACCCGCTGGACACTACTGCACATACATAGCCCAGTGTTCAGTATTTTCTATATCTAACACTACAGATGAGACCGTTTGCCAGTTTGTGGGGCTTGGGGGTCCGGGGTCCCCCTGGTGGTTAGGGCGTAGGAACCATTGAGGCTATAAGGCTGTGGCATACAAGTAAAAGGGCTCTCCTTCACACAGTCGCACAGTTCCCAGACCCCCATGAAGACCCCTGACCACTTCTCCCTGGCGTCCTGAGGTCACTGTGCAGCCACAGCTCTCCCGCAAATGAAACACAATCCTGGTGTCTCTATCCTCTTCCTCCCTGCATGGTTTTGTAGAACAGTTGAGAGTAAGATGATTCTCTGGACAGCGACTAGGAGCCTGCAGACCCTGTGTTCACAGGCCACCCTGTGTGAGAGGGAACAGGCTGTTCCTGGACTGAGATCCCAGCGCCTGGTCTGGCTTGTGGACGCCTCGTGGGCCGCCAGGGCACAATGACTGGAAGAACTGACACCGCAAAGCCCACCCGATCGTTACGTCCTCGCTGGTGTGAGACCCTGGACCCCCGAATGAGTGTTGCAGACAATCCCATTGGGGGCTTCTCTTACAAATACACCCACACACACAAATCTGAGACACGAAACCACATTCTGTTAATTGGAATCCAACAATCACACCGCTGGGCGAGACGGAGGCTTTGTCAGTGAGGTGGGAAGAGACCTTTCTCCGAGAAGCGTGAGTCAGTGTGTGCCGGGCCGGGGGCAGGACACTCTTGTGCGCCTCCCCACAGCCTAAGGTGGGAAGACCGGCCCGCTATGAAGCAGCCTTTGATTTCCACATTGTGAGGAGAGAGGGATGTATGACTGCACTTTCCACCGGTGCTGGGGAATTCTCTGAGTCATCTGCTTAACGTTAAGCGACGCTGCCCCTCACACACTCACACTCACACATTGGGATTGGATCTGATCATGATGCCGGAGTCTTTAATTTCAGCCCACCCTCATGCGAAAGAGGCTTCCCTCTGTGTCTTCTGCCTTCCTTCCTGGCCTCGATACTCAAACTGGGATGGATATCAGAACCAGATGTGAGCCATTTTCCACAGACCTCTGAGTGCTTTATAGGTTAAGTGAAAACCTCATCATCGGTCATCTGTAGTGAATTGGCCCTGTCTGAGCCGTGTGGGCATGTCCAGGGGACAGGAAGACATCTGTGAGATCTGGAGCTGAACCCCTCCGATGTGTTGGGTCTGTGACACATTGCAACGTAAGAGATTGCTTTGGGGTTCGTAAGGGGGTAATGGTGATAAACAGTGCCACTGAGAAAGCCATTGTAACTTTTTGGCTTTGGTAAAGGACTAGAAAATAATAAAAATAAAAGGAAATGTCACAGTCTTGTCCCCCACCCTGAGTGTTTCAAGCTGTTGGCTGCAGGGCCGTCCCAGTTCCCCTCGCACTGTATGTTTCTCACAGCTCAGACATGGATAGGTGTGTTGAAAAGGTAGAGGGGAAACCACCCAGACTATGAAAATATCGGGGGCTGCAGTGTGAGGGGTTTGATTCGAGTCGTGCCATGTGTGCCGAAGAAGTCGTGTTCTGCTTTAAAACTATGAGAGTGCTAATGTTTAATTAATAACAGGCCTGCTCGGCTGATTTAAACCTCCCAGAGACTGCGAATGTGTCTGTGTCCTTTTGGAAGTGAGACTCTCACTGGCCTCCTCAGCTATTCTAAAATCTTGGACACGTGAGCACTTTGAGTCTAATTTGGTTGGTGGATTTATCACACCCTGTGCCACCGTGTCTCAGCATCCCAGTCCCTGGCAGCAATTAGATCACATATGACCGTGTGTCTAGGAGTGTCCGTGTGCTGCAGGAGTGCCGATCTCATGAACAGAATCGCATCTTTCAGAACAATTCACCCCACTGAGTGTCACCCGACTGAGTCCAAACTGCAGCGGCCTGAGTGGGGCTGCCGTTCCTCCCAGCAACACCAACCACAGCTAGCCAGGAATTTGACTAATTGAGAAGGAATCCGCAGCCCCGAACAGGAAGTGTAATCACATGGGCGAGAGCCGAGCTGGAGAAGCCAACGAAATGAGGAGCTGGGAGTTCACTCTCTCCAGTGACTCTTGGCTGCAGAGGACAGCGGACTGGAGCCCACATTTTAATCGTGACTGTCAGGATCGTGGAGGAGTGCCCAGATATGAAAATAATATTATTTTATTATTAATGTGTTTTATTTATTTATCTCTAGTCCCTGGGGGATGGAATTTTCTCCACAGCTCTTTCAATCCTCGACTCGCATGCTGTTAGGTTTTTCTCCCCCAGACTTTTTACAGGAATTGTAGCTGAATGTTAAATAAATCTCCACATTCCCCCGAGTGCCGAACACCTGTGTCTCTGAGAGGGAGTGCTTTAATACATTACACAGCCCTGAACTGCTTCATCTTTTTTATTTTTTGAACATTTAACACTAAAAGAAAGAAATAACCTGGAGCATATGTCCATTTTGACCAGTTAACCAGTGACAGCTCAGTGGAAGGATGGCAGCGCTTATGTTGCAGATATGAGGTGTCTCTCAAAGCTGCCTGGGTTTGTGCCGTACATATGGTGCTGATCCGGGTTGCTCAGTCCACTTCCTTCACACAGCAGAGACCCCTGCTGGCTCGGGATATCGATCTCGATGCCATGATATTACTTTTTAAAATAAATCAAGAAGATAAGAATCACTCTTTGCCGCACATGATTCTAAATGCTTGTGGTGGTTTATCTGTCTCTTTAACCGTGATAATCCAGTTCTCCAGGAGATCTGTGCCGAATTCCTCTCATACTTCGTCACGTCCAAAGAAGGATGTGCTGACCGCTGGCGGGGAGCCTACCCTCCCAGTGATTTACTAAATATTTCATATGACGTCGGGCCCAAGAAGAGTCCGGTTACACGCGAACAGCGCCTCTTTGAAACGGCTGCCGGGGAAGGAAACGGGACAGAACAAACAAGACCCTCTTTATTCAACACGTGGTCGTTCCCACCCGCAATGGAGTCCGGCTACAAACAAAACGAAATAATACAATAAAAACGAAACACTGCCCAGTAAAGCGTCGGCAATGGTCACCTATTCGTTCTCCATTCTGAGCAACACGATTCAAAACAAAGGCTCTTCGTCATGCCAAGCCCCCAGGGGACACGGAAATACAGGATGATTTACACCAGACGCCGACCCGCCCCTCTCCTGAGTCCGGACGGCAGAGGCACCAACGAGGCACTTTTTAGTTTTCTTCTTCTATATATACAGTTGTTGTTGTTTTCTCTCTGTCCGCCCATTCTGTCTCAAGAACAAGCTCCAATTCTTCTCTGTCTTCATTCGTCTGTTAAAATCTGAGCAACACATGCTGCTGGGCTGCCTTCATCTGTCTCGGGGTGATTGATGATATTTTCCTGGTTTGGGGTTTCTTGTGAATGAGCCATCGGTCCACCTGCAGCCCAGCCTCTGGGGAACAACCGAGCGTTTCGCAATGGCTAAAAATAACGGCTGTTGTGTGTGGAGAATAGGACCAGGAGAAGTACAGCAAATATCTTAATTAACCACAAGACCACGACGGCCTTATTTATAATCTCGACAGACCATCTACAGTGGCGGAAAGGACACAGGTCTGAGAAATTAATCTTTCACCAGCTCCCCCTTCGTAAAGGAGTGTACGCCTCTTTCACTCTTTCAGCACGGCACGGTTTGGTGAGGTTAAGCTGAAGTTAGACCGTGGAGTTGAGAGGGCTACAGAAATGAAAAGCTGTGGTCACTGTGTGTCGTAGCGAAGGAAGTCAACTTCAGTCGGTTGCCCCGTTTATTACAATCGTAATAAACTGTCCAATTGTTCAAGTCGCGAATGAGATGAAACACAAGGATCTGCGTCTCCCTCCCTGGCAGCGCGGCTCCTCTGCGCTCAGTGTGGAGCACAGGGCCCGATCACGCGATGTGGTTTACTGAAATTTCCTGCAATAAAACCATGATTGAGAAGACACCCATAAAAGCACGAGGAGAGAACAAACGGCCAGCCTGCCAACCCTGGCGCCCAATACACTAAGCACTATTGTTTACTGCCGTGCTGCCATTTTGCGCTGGTTTTGCTGGTTGAATGTTTCTTGTTTTCATTCAACATATGGCAAGAGCTGCCTCGGCTGCCAGGCCAAACCATAAGTATTTCCTGATTGACTCCCTTTCTCGTATAATTATTCCACAGGCCCTCGCTTTTACAGCCGAGCGTGTTTTTGTTTTAGGATGACATCACTGCCGCTCTGGATAACAGCTCAAGCGCAGGGTTTCATGGCCGGAACTCGGCCGTCGGGCTGGAGGGTCAAACGGGAGTCAGGGCATGGGCCGCTCACGGAGATCAGCGCTCCCTTCAGACACACGGGAGGAGCACGATTGAAAGCACATACTGTTCTGGCACTTTTATTAGCATGCATTCGCACTGCTGCCCAATCTGATTTGCACATAGCCTAAAAGTATAAATAAATAACTGACCATATTTCATTGCTCGTGGTTGGAAAGCTTGGTCATGGAGTAACGAACGTTTCTTGACCTTTAATGGTTTGTATATGTTTTATTTTGCTGTTGTTGCTTTAAAATAAGTACCAACTGGCATCCCTGCCCTCCCAGGTTCTGACCCTGGTTGTGACCCACTCTGTTATTCATTCCTCATCTGCTCTGAGTGTGTCGACGCCTCGCAGTCTGTCTGAGGGGTTTTCGGGCAGTCGCTATGTTTTCACCAACCCATTAACCATCTCCAGGGGAGCCGCCCCTGCCCTCCTGTCCGCCTGCCACTGCTGCCATCACCCTTATGAAGCGCTGTCTGCGGAGAGCGTAGCCAGGGCCGTACAGAGGCAAACTCGGGGACTCCCCGGAAAGCGTTGTGTGTTCATGTGGCCCACGTTCTGCGCTCACCGGGGCCCCAGTGCAGCCGAAGTGCTGTTGCTTCCAGATCGCACCATCTGAAGGAACGCCCCCCGCCCCCACACCTCCTGGTGCTTGTTAGTCATTTGTAACAAACTTCTTAATGAGTGTTTTTTTTGTTGTTTTGGCCTCTCTATGGTTTCTTCAGTGTTTGTTTGTAGGATTAGTATGTTTTTCAAACGGACACATTTCTCCGTGCAGAGAGGCTGACGGTGCAGCCAATCTTATCCCAGAGTTATCTGTGAGTAAACACACACACAGAAAGCGTGAAAGCGGGACATGTTCACCTCAGGTTGCTGTCATGTGTGTGGAAGGGGCTCCTTGTATGTCTTTGCCATGTGGTTTATCTTAGGGAAAGAAATTAACCATTTAGAATTAACCAAACACAAAGCGGTGAAACTCAGACATTCGACATGAAAAGAAGCTCGAAGGGAAACAGGAAGTTAGGGGTGGCATGTGCCAACACTCGCCGTGCCTCACTATGTGTGTGGTTAACGTTCAGCCGCTCAGGAGAGACTGCGCCGACAGCAGGGAGAAATGCCATCCCTTCGCCATGGCCCTTTCGTACTGGGGCCATCATTCTCTGTTTATTTTTTATTTTTTTGTGGAAAGTGCTCAGTGTTTTTGCCAGACTGAGAGAGGGGGAGGGAGACGAAAGTAGAGGAAAAGCCATTGCGGAGTCAGACACCTTCTTCTGGGGTCTGTGGCCGGGCAAGGTCCGAGCGCCGAGAGGCCAAAGCCACAGCTGCAGCCGCCTTCCTGTGAGTGAATCTCGACAGCAGCGTCGGTACGGCCGGGGGAGAGCAGGGCTGCCAAGCACCGGGGACAGCATGTTGTTCCTGGCTCTGGTCCAGACGAGCAGCGCTTGCGAGACCCATTATTAAGTCCTGCCCGGAGAGTATAACTGGGAGGAAGCTGTGTAATAAAAGCGAGGAGCGAACGTCCCGTACATTTCATTTTTTTTTCCCCAGCCTCTTAAACTCTCTGTGACCGCGGCTCCGCGTCAGCTTGAGCTGGGCCTGCTGGAAAGCTCCTCCTAGACATCTGATTTTAATTTAGGGCTCGCAGAACTGAGACTCTGCTAATGCACAGATTGATTGTTGCCCGACGGAGATTCTCTGAGCTGCAAAAAGTGCAGCAGAGACAGTGGGATCAATGCGATTCAACACTTTTGGTTATGAGAGTTTTATGTTTATGAGCTGCAGCGGAGTTGAGTTTTATATAGTTGACGTGAGCAGAATCTCAGTCAAGTCACATGAGACGCATATATATCCACACATAGGTTCAGAAGGCCTTGTGTCCGTCTGCTCGGTGGGCAGGACAGTCATCCATTGTTCCGATCCGTTTTGAACTATCCTATAAATTATTTTTTTATACAATCAATGCACTGAATGCCTGCATTGTACTCCGAAATCTGTTGCCAACCTCCATGAAGTAGACATTCCTGGGACCCGGCATCATTTTCATATTTAGTTTTGACGTCTATTCCAGTTCATATTCTGTGTTTCCAGCGTGTTTGAAGGAAGCCAAACTCTCTCACTGACAGTATACAACTCAGAGGGTGTGTTGGGTTATTGGCAGAAACCCCTCGGACGGTTGGAAGTGTTCCTTGTTAACGCAGAAGCTGATGAGCGACTCCTTGGACGGCTACATTGGGCGGCGGCAGAAACAAACAAACAAACAAACAAACAAACAAGCACACAGATTAGGCTCCCTGGAGAAGCATGTGGGATTTTGTTACTCATGTGCTAAAGCTGTAATTAAACCCCAGACGAACCTTTTAAACGCCTTCCTAACCCCAGGCTGCTTTCTCCTGCCCTGTAGTTGGGAGATCACTGGCGGACTTGGGGAGGTGGTCATGTTTGTAGATCAGGGCTGTGCATCTATAACAATCCTGCAACCTTAATAGGTCTCCCTGAATCATCTGGGCCTGGGAGTCACGGGTCGAACGGTGTCCAATTGGCGCCGAAGCTTGGGCTGGTAAAGACCGTTAAGAGCTCAAATGGGATTCAGCCCTGAAGACATGGGTTGCCCTCTGTGGCCGGACCTCTGTGGTGCTTTACACTGACGGCAGGGTTGGCAGCAGTTGCTCTGCCACATCACCGCCATCCTGTCTGCCCCCAGTCCCGCCCCTGGCCTGCCCCTCTGCTCCGTCTCAGGGCTTTGGCACCGGCACCTCGTTAAATGTTTTATGAGCTGATAATGAAGCCAATTATGGACCTCAGGAGTTGGTGTGCGGATCCTGAGGACATTTGTGTGTGTGTGTGTGTGTTTGTTGCTGGCTCACTACCGGACTACAGTTGTGACTCTGAATGAGGATGCAAAAGTGAAAACGTAGAATAAAATATCAGATCCAGATTTTTCAGATGTATTTAAATGGGATGTTTTATGTAAATAAAAACATCAGAATGTCCAGTTGTGAACCACAAAATGTGAGAGTTCCAGGGGGGTGAATACTTCCTATAGCCACTATATATATTCATGTGAGAACATCTCCCCAGCAATCAGGCTTTGGGAAGTCTGATGGTTGTGTCCCTGTGCCGTCTCTCTCCGTTGCATTATTTCTTTTTGAGCTCCAGCAGCGTCTGCAACTCATCAAGGTATTATAGTCTTGGCTGTTCTCACACGACGCAGATGAACCCAGTATTTTTCCATTGTCTTCACCGATGCAAATGCCTTGGGTTTCGTCCACTCACCTGATTTATGTTGAGGCAGATGTGTTGCTGAACGTGTCAGTGTTATAGAAAGCTCTCCTCTGAGCTGGTGTCCATGACGTCCCCTCCATACCTGTATGTGCCGCCCGTATGGGGACAGCGCTGGGCGTGGCACAGGGCTGTGATGCACAGGTAACGCATGAAACAAAAACAATAACATCAACCTTGAAAAGCTTTTTAAAATCTGGAGAATAATGACCTCTAACCTCTGACTGACTGGGATGAACCAGATTACGCAGCCTGCGTTCGTAAAACCGTGAGAAATGGGTTTCTCAGCCGTGCGACTTGTGTGAACACAGGAGAACGTGCGACTTGGCAGGTATGTGTGTAACGTGACACATTTACACACACAAGCAGTGTTGCTGTGGTGAGGGAGCGCAGTTCTTACCACATTTGTACCCCAGTACATCACACTACACCACTTTAAACCATATTTTCACCACAGTAAACTGTACATTTCCATGTGTTTAACCATGCTACACCTCACTGCATTTTCACCATAGTAAACCACACTACAGCCTTGTAGGGACTCTTTTATTTTCCATCATGTCAGTCTATTCCCTTGTTCTCTCTGTCTTCTCCTCTCCCTTATTTTGTTTCCTGTTCTTACTTTTTTTAATGATCGTTGTGTGTGTTGGTCCCCAGGGTTGCTCCCACCCAAACACTTGCAGAGAAAACCAGGCCCTGGACTCGACATCTACTGAGCAGCTGTGAGAGAATGAATAATTCATTCACCTGTAGATGAACCGACGACGCAGAGGCCAGAGCCTGTTCAATACCCCCCCGGCACCCCTGCTCTCAGAGAAGTGGGCTGGACCGGCATGGACTGGAGGTGCTTTGGTCTTTATCAAGGAATTCTGTTTCCTAAGAGCACTTGGATGTGGGCCCTCTATTGTACAAAACGATTACTGATTAGGTCAGGCAAGATGTTAGTGTCCAATCATCCCTCTCTCTCTCTCTCTCTCTCTCTCTCTCATCACACTCCCTGCACTATCGAAGCTCAGCCTTTTCACTGCGCACATGGCTAAGTCCAGCTGGCGTTTGTGTCTAAGCAGAGAGATGCTAAACTGAGACACAATGAACAGAAGCGGGTGGGAGAGGGAATTTCATGCGGTTGGCATTAGCACAGAGGTGTCTGGGTCCACCCATCCACCCGACAGCCAGAGCTCTGAGACGGGTTGTGTGTTCGTACAGCTACATGGCTTTGCTCACTGTCTCGCAGGACGTCGGTCACATGTTTAGGCTGCATTTCACGTGACACCCTGTGGCCTGTGTGTAATGGCCTCCTGCGTGGGGCCGGTGCGGTTTATTTGTCGCGGTGGGTGGAGAACCCGCCCGGTCCGTGGTTCGGTGCTGTGCCCCGGGGTCATGTGGACTCCTGCCAGCGTTTCTGTCAGTCCCACTGGCCACACTCAGGCCTCTCCGCACTGATCAAGTCAGGCTGACTTTCTGCTTTTCCTTCTGCGTCTCTCTCTCTCTCTGACGCATCGTATCATATCGTATGATCGCACAGTATCTTGAGCGCCAGGGTCTGCTTCTCTCCTACCCTGGCACCTGTTAGATATGGTGAATATATTTGTCAATACCCGTTAAATCGACCACAATCGTCTTTGGCAGCCACTTCTCAGTGCATCTCCAAGCCGCTGAAGGAGTCAGGAAATTGAAGCCCTCATCTTGAAAAAGCAAAAGCAGTGAAGGACTTCAACACGCACTCAAACACTCACACGCACACACACTTTCTCTCTCTCCTGCTCCCACTCCCTCGCACAGCTGTGTTCCCAGTGAGGCCGATGAGATGTTAAACCACAAACTGTGCGCTTTTCAAATGTACTGTTAATTTATTTATTTTTGTTTGGCAACAGGGGACTCTGGAGCAGAAGGTCGGGGGTTCAGTCTCAGACACTGTGGTTGCACCCTTGAGCCAGGTACTGTACCCAGAATGCTCCAGTAAATATCCAGCTGTATAAATGGGTGATTATGTGTAAAATCTGTAACAAATACAGTAGCAGAGGAAATATATTAATAATAATGGGCTAGGTGAGCTGTCTCCCTTTTCAGTGTGTTGTGCCAGTGAGCGTCTGTGTGTCAAGAACTCAACTATCGATGTGCAGTCTGTAATGGATGGAGTTTAGCACCTGTGACCCCGCAGCCCTGCTTCTGTGTGTGGGGACAGTGTGGAAGGAACATGTCCTTGCAGGTGTCCACCACAACCAGGCACGGGACTACGTGGACAGACCCGACGCTGATGGATTTTTCCTGAACTGCGCGCTGAGCTCTGTGAACGCAGCGCTCGAATCCTCCTCTGCTTCTCCTCTTTCATTAAACGTGTATCAAGCCAACTCGGCTGTCTGCCCGCTGCGGCGCTGCCGGCAGAAATCGAGAAAAGTCATAAAAGTCTGTGCTGGATTGGAAGTGAATGAAAAGGCCGGAGAGGACGGCCAGCCCGGCGAATTCCTGTCGTGATATGTGCTGCGTGGAGGGTTTGATTTGTGGGGCCTTTCTTGGACTCACGCAATCCAATTCCCTTAAAAAAATTATACCGAAGTCCTAAAATGAAACTCCTTTTATCTCTAACATCAATAATGCAGCTGGAGATGGGATTGAGACGTGACTTTGATGGGTTTAAGTGCTTGTTTGCATTCTTATTTTATTCATCCATTTTGTAAATGAGATCTCTCTCTCTCTGACAGAAAGCGTCGCCCACTTTTTGTTCGGGAGTTTCGCAAGTGAGGAGGAGATTTGAATAATCCAAAGGGCTCTGAATTAATGATGCACTGGACAACGCATGCCCTGCAGACTGGCAGTCAGGTTAGGAACACAAGTTTATGAAATGCCCTGAAATTTGCACAATGACACACACAACTGCGTGTAGATGATACAGGCGTCGCAACTCAGAGACCAGCCTCACTAGTTTTTAAATTCTAAAATCCCAGCACTATGAGATGCCAGCGCACGATGATGCATTTTTCAGCAGCTCTCCAGTCTCTCCACAGAGAAAGCAGAGTGCAATGACGACTCCACTTTGCAAATGTCGGCAGAATCCTCATGGACCACTGGGAACCAACTGGTGCACCGTTTTGTATACGGTTACACAACCCTTTACACCCAGAATACACCACATCGCCCAGAGCGTGGCGGCAGCTGTCCTGTGCAAGCCTGGCACAGAGAGGCAGACGCAAAGGGAACAGTCTGGATCAGTCCAGGGTGGCACTGCCTGGTATTACTGCCCTGTGTCTGATATCAGGGCAGCGTCGGGTTCATCTCCAAGCGTTGCTGTTAAGCTGATGTTCCAGCCGCGGCTAAACTGGCAACCTGAGGACTCCACAGGTTTTTCTTTACCACGGCAGCTCCGGCGTGTCTTCCGTGATGGACAGCAGGTTAGCAGATTCAATGTTGTTGGGCAACTTCTGCGGATTAGCCTCCAGCAGATTTTTTATGTTGCTCATGAAATGCACTCTGCCGCAGCAGGACAGATGCCACCGCCGTCCAAACCGCCAGTGTTTAGAGGAACGCATTCTTGCAGCTAAAGAGGTGCCGGGTTACACCCTAACTCCCCTGTCACGGACGCCAGCCCAGGCCTGCACTGTAGCCCGCCGAGATGCATCTCAGGCACCTTTCAAGTCACATAATGACAGGGGGACTTCACCATCGTGGAATCGAATGAGCCCCGAAAGGGTTTCTGGTTCTAATTCCCAATTAAGTCCTAATTAAGTTTCTAATTGGGAGGTGCCTATACCACCTGCAGCTGTTCAGGACTTCAATTACCTACCCCCGATCTGCTGGTTCCAGCTGTGAGTGGGACGGCCCAAGGCTAGGAACATGGCGGACATGGTTGGGTGGACTCTTAAGTGAGTCAGGTTTTTATTGGAACGCTACGCAAACGCAACACCCGTTTCTTGCCAGGAAGCATTGGCCCACCAGTGTTGTTAGCCACAGCTGCCTTCAACCTCCCTGAGATGCACTCACTGCTGTTTGTGCCGAGGACTCGCAGAGGAATAGAGACAGATGTTCAGACCATGCCCATTTGAGAGGTGTGGTGTGTGTTGCCTTCATCCACCCTGTGCTGTTTCGAGGCTTGTGACTGGGAACAACCGCCAATCAAAATGGTGAGGGTGTACAATACACAATAAGAATGAAAATATATATTTACATATATATTTAAAAAAAAAACTAAAACAATACTGAATACTCATTTGCATTAAACAATTCAATAAAACCCTTTTTAAAACAATTGGAGAAACTGCATTGTGATCCACAGATCGTGATGTTCCCCCCATGCCCTTGTTTGCCGGGGGTCTTCAGCAGAGAGGACGGGACGGGGGCAAACTGTCCAGCAGACAAGCGAGAATTCGGCCCAGACAGAAGTGTCTGTCTGACGAGCCGTCTTCAGTGTCTGATTCCCGTGTTTGATAGCCACAGCTGTGAGATTCCTGCGGGCCAGCTGGGAAACCGGATCTGCTGTGGCCCCAGAGACAAAACCAGCTCTATTTGTTTACATGTATATCAGATGTATGCAAGATTTTCCATGTAGCCAAATCCCTGGAGGTGAACTCAAGCTGTGATTGAAGTCACCGGCAGGACACCAGAGCTACCTGACTGTACGCTGCTTGTGGAGCATTATAGACATACAGTGGTTGCCAAGGGCTGGGATATGAGTATTTGACGAAGGTGGTGCTGAGGATTGTTTTTCTGTCTGTAGGAGAGTGGAGGCTGTACGTGGTTATGGTCAGAGTCTGTGTCCCTAAAGAGCAGGGGCAGTTCCACATAAACTCGTGATGACTTAATTGAACCAATTTGGGGCTTAATTGCTTGAGATTGATATGATCTTTGGTTAATGATTGAAGATACTTTGCTGGATATGTTCCCGTGATTGGTTGCAGCTCAGTGATGTCACAGGTCAGGTGGTCTGCTTGCAAATACAATCTCCGTCACCCAGTTCCTCTGTTTAAGCTCTGAGCAGGACCTACGAGGTGATACAATATTGCTTCACTATGGAAATCAATAAAGAAAAACATATTTAAATCCTTTTTTTTACTACAATTTGTATCCATGTAAGAGTTGTGTGTGAGTTCTCTCGCATAATGTAATTGAATGCTGTTGTTTAAGCATGTTTGTTATGAGAAGGTCTGGATTTGACGGTCATATGACCCTCTGTCACACGGGAGGGACACGTCCGTTCTCCACTGGTTGAGAGGCAGACACAAGGGAATTAAGATTAGTTTTCCTATCAGAACTGGGGCATGAGAGAGAGAGAGAGAATGATTGAGTGAGAGGGAGAGAGTGAGGGAGAGAGAGAGGGGCGCATGTGGCAGCATGCCTTGGGATTTATTTCCACTCCAAGATCAGCTGTTACTAAGCCAGGGTTCGAGAAGCCTGTATCTCAACACCTTTACCTCTGAAAGACTCCCCAGGCAATATCCCCTTTCCTCATCTCTGGTTTATTTAGTCTTGGGGCTGATTGCTTCTCCACAGCACAGCAACATGCTTTGCTAATTGCCCCCTGAAACCCCGCTGGCCCTACTTTACCTGTGGATCCCTCTGCTGCCCATCCTTACTGTTTAATACCTCGTTATAGACAGAGAACACGGCCCCTGAAGATTCACAGCGCAAACGTTGTGACAGGAGTGATGCAATGGAATAGTCATAGGGGCAGAGGCATTGGCTGGGAAAGGGATTGTTACCTGACCCACTGCTTCCTTAAGCTGCTGTTCAAAAGATCCCTTCGCCCGATCGAGTGGGCCTTCCGTGAGAGCAGCGAATGCGAGTCATCGGGTTACATTCTTTCCACCAGAACTTCGCCGTTGCCAGATGGGTCACTCTCAGGTCACTCCCCACCCCGAGAGCGTGCCGAGGAATGCACGGCCCCCGCGCCGGACGAGCCCGGGCGCCAATCAATCTGCAATCAATCGGAGGCAAAATGCTCCGTGATCCCCCGGCTCGCGTTTGTTCTTTATTCATTTGTTTTCTGTGATACGAAAGCTCAAAAGTGTGGGACTCCCTTTTGTATCTGCGGCTGTATAGACATCCCGAGCGTGGAAGACAAAAGCTAGGGAATCTGGCTCTGGGTGGAGACGATGCCTGTCTCCTGAACATATTAAACATTCCCAGAGAACAGTTGCAAAGTAGTCCTGGAGCTCTGAGAGGGGTTCGGTGGCACACCAGCAACTGCGAGCTCCTGTGCTGTTTATGATGAAGCATGTGCGTTTCACACTGTCCTGCGATGTCCTCGACTGTGCTTCACATCTGAAATGTAACACAAGCAAGAGGCGAAGACAGACAGAATGAAGGGAATAAAGAACAAAGAAAGAAACCATTTGTTTTCTTCCACACACTGTAAGACGTCTCTTGCTCATCTTCACTGGTGGACACTCGTCCCAGTCTAGGGATATTGGCGCCAAAAGACCCGGCCCAAGTCCACTCTACGTCCTGTAACATTCACCAGGCCTCCGTTAAACTGTCAGCCTCGCCCTGAGCTGCTGGACTCCGTCAGAGAGCTCTGGGTTTGGCCGGTCTCTCCCTGACCTCCTGTGACTGCGGGGTGGAGAGAGAAAGCCACACATTTGAAACCACTGGTGGGATTTCGAATGGGTGTCAGATCCTGGGGACGGCGGCAGTTTGAACAACTGTCCTCCCAGATGCTTGGCACCCCCTGTCACCCCATATAATCTGCCGTGTCAGAGAGAGGGGGGAGGTCAGGAGTTGTGAGATCGGCTTACAGCTCTTGTTGGCAGTGATGTGCGGTGCAGGCGGCCTGGTCAGCATCGTCTCGCTCGCTTGGCCAGAGGATCCCTGTCCTGAGGTGACAGCGTCCCAGAGAAACCCTCCGCAGAACATAGACCTCCCCCTGGCACCGGCCTGAGCCAAGACCTGGATTTCACCCAGAGCGCACACCTGGGGGAGTCAATGTGCTTCAACACAATCCTTTTTTTTTTTACCTTTGACAATGGCTGAGTGCCATTCCTCAAATTCATGTGGAGGCTGCTTTGAAAGGAGAGCCAAAGAAAACGCAGACACACTCAGGTATTACAAAGAGCCTTCACAGTGCTTTTTCCAAGGCCAGAGCGTGCCTTTAAATCGAGCCCCGTATTGTAAAACAAACCCTGTCCAGAAACCGGTGTTTAAAGCGGTGCCGGAGCTGGCTTCTCCCCGCGCTGCCGGCGTGAGTTATTGTTCCTCGGATCTTCTTCAAAGGGCTGAGATGAATTAAATGCCGGCGGCTTGATTGAAGCTGTTTGGGACGTAAATAACCACAGCTGAACGACGACACGTGCGTGAAATTTCAAACGTGCCCCGCGAGCCGGGCCCCTCTCACACTCGAGAGCCGCCTCTGAGCTCCTGCTGGGGCTGACTCTGTGGCCCCGGGGCCACCAGCTCCCACTATGGTGCATCAGCTCTGGAGCCTGACTGCAGACTGAGCTGCCGACTCCGGAAGAAAATTATATGAAGAGAGTTGCGACCAAGCCAAGGCAATCGTACTGTAAACCCTGGTTCCTGAAGCCTCTGTGACAGTGTGGATTAGGGCCACAGTTTACAGTTTACAGTTGGACCTGCTGGTACATCACTGCAGTGGGATGCAGCCAGCGTGTGAGACCCCCAGCATGCGAGCCCCTCATCCTGTAACACAGAGACCTCCCACCCTGTCCTTTGAAGATCCCCCTGCCTTCTGCTTTTTGCTCCCAGTTTTATTCTTAATTGCTTCTGATGTGTTGAAACCCCGTTCTCCATCTTAGAGCTTTTTCTAACAGTTTTTCAACCTAAGTCTCCTACTTGAAGGTCTCTTCCATGTCTAACAACTCTTAATGGGTTTCAGATGCCCGGTCGACTCATAGTTGGGTGCGACTGCTTCAATTTTCCGACACTCGTGGTCAATCATAAGGTTTGACCTAATAATCAGCGTTGGGTAGAGGAATGCGCACATTTCGCGCCCTGCCCAGTCTCCTGAGAGCCAATGACACAACAGTTTTCAAAGGCCTAATAAAACTAATTGTCCCATCGAGGGGTCGGTAAGAGTGCGTAGTCCAAGTCTGACTATACTGGGCTGTGCTCTCACTGTGGGGGTGTCACTCTGTCCCTCCTTGTCAATAACAGACAGTTCTTCACTACAGAAGACAGGCTTATTCTATCGTTCCTCTCTAATCAGGCTCTTGTATGTCTTGGCAGTAGACAACAGAGATCTGTCTTTTGTTTTTCTTGAAGGGCAGTTTCACAGCACAGCCTCCAATGTTGATTTCCATGCGAATAATGACCGGCTTATAAAAACGCACGACCTGACAAACGTTACTCACCCTCATTACCAGTCGTGAGTCATGCTTTATAAAACAGTATTCTGAGCGTATAAAACGCTTCCTGATCTGTGCCGGCTTTATAATGGTTCCCTGCCCAGCTGGGTCTGTAAGGGTACGGTTCATCGGTGTGTGCATGTGTGTGTGTGTTCGTGTGCATGTGTGTGTGTGTGCAAGAGACAAACAGGAATTGCCTGGAGGCGATCGTGAAAAGACGGGTCATTAAAAGTCACATGTGAGAACGATATTGTATCTCTGGCGAACATGAAAGAGGACCTGTCATACAGACATGACCCTGGCACAGAAGAGGGAAGCTGGATCGTGCCCCATTGTCACAACATACGTGTGCTTTTCCCCCTATTTGAAATGTATAAAAGCTGGACCGTTTGCCAACATCTACAGAAAGGGAATATCCAAATAAAGAGCTTAAACTGGAGGCTTTGCACAGTGAGACCTGCGCTGCGTTTACCCTAGCATTCCTTCACCAGCACTGACAGGATCTGATATCTGTGTGAAAATCGGGCCTCTCTGACCTGGAAGCCCCACTGTGGCAAAGACAGTGTGATCCTCTACCGGACTTCTTGAACAGCCTCTTCCCGGGGGACGAATCTGTATATATATCTGTATGGCCTGACATGCGGATGGCGGTTCACTCCGGTCAGCCCTCGCCTGGTCGTCTGATATGAGACCACACTGCCATCGCTGAGGAGTCTAGAAACAGGTTCTGTGGCCGTTCTTGTGTTTCAGGGACACAAAGGGGTGCGTTTCCGACTTCAGGAATGCCAGTGTGCGTTTATACCTGTGTGTGTGTGTTTGTGCATGCATGTGTGGAGGTGAGAAGTGGTGCCAGAGGGCGATGGAAACGGTCACACATTTACCACACAAACACACAAAGCCCTCTTGGTTCTTGCTGCTGACACACACGTCCCAGAAGTCCTGGCTTTACCCAACTTTTATGAAATATTTGCACCCAGGTGGGAATTTAACTGCTTCCTATTGGATGCTGTCCTTCGGCCCTCCAGTCCTGGGGTTCAGTTGGTAGAGCTGCAGAAGGAAGTCCCCTCTCTCCCTCTCCCTCTCCCTCTTACACTCACACAGAGCTGTGATGCCACCTTGTGTCGCTTTGTGGTATAGCTCAAAATCCGCCCTGGGTTCAGTCCTGGGCCGAGGTCTCCGTGACCTCCTGGTTAAGAAACATTATCTTTCCCCTTTCAGCCTCCAAGCGCAACCTGATGAGATATGGACATGATCTGGCACTGCCTCCGCCGTCACCACATACCGCGATGTTGCAGCTGCGGCTCATGAGAATAATAACAATTGATTTCGACCTCGACCACTTTTGAAGAAAATCTATTTTAGTTACAAATCGGTGTAATCAAGATTGATAAAAAATCATTTAAGAATTCTGGAGCAATATTATTTGTGTCTAATTCTTTGAAAGGACATACACAATACCTATATATAGTTTGTAGTCTTTATTTCATCACTGAGCCATTACTGTCATGACTTTCCTGTCAGTACAATAGTTTGCTGAAACAGTATTTGGGAAACTGTGCCACCTACTGGCGAGTGTGGGTGATGGCAGGCAGGGCGGTCTGACCGCCCACAGCTCTGGTCTGTGCTGGAGCCACGCCTGTTACATTATTATTTTTATTTGTATTTCTTGACATGCTTCAGTGTAACTTGACCAGGGGCGTGTGTGTACTTTACACTAGTGTCACACAGGTGAAGTGCAGTAGTAGCGGCTGCCAATAATAATAGGTTTGATTTTGCGCAGATGTAGAAAGTTACTCACCAGATCCGATCGTGTTTTTGAGTGACTTCGTTACACATCCCAGACTGCTGTCCAGTTACAAAAAAACAGCTTCTCTGTCCTGAACAAAACAGTGCCCGAGTCCGGCTGTGAAAGCGCGAGTCTCTCCCTTCCCCTCTCCAGGGCATGGCCTGTCGGCCGGGGCCCGCCGACCGTGTTCCCTGTGAAGCCGTTTATCAAGGTTCTGGGGATCACGATCGACGGGACCAACACGGGCACCCGGAGCTGGGAGGAGGCCATATCGAAGGTCCAAAAGAAGATCCACGGCTGGAGCACAAGGACCTTGACGATGGCTGGTAAGGTGCTGGTCGTAAAGGCCATCCTCTTCCCGATACTCCTCTACGTAGGAATGATCTTCCCCCCAGACAAGGTCATCGCAAAACTAGTGACCCGAATTATATTTCGGTTTGTCTGGGGGAGCAAAATGGAGAGGCTGAAAAGAGTGCAGATGGTGAAGGGTACCCTGGATGGAGGCAGGGGGGTCCCGGACGTTGTGCGGCTGATAAAGGCGCAAGGGCTGGCCTATGTGGTCAAGAACATCCAGGCTGCTGGCAAGAAAGTGAGTTTCATGAACCGCTTTTATTTTGCCAGCAGCCTGAGACCATTCGGCCTCTGCGCCATGGATAACACCAGGCCGCACTCGTGGGATCCCCCGCCGTTCTACAGGGCGCTCCGAGCCTTTGCGCTCGAAGTAGGCCTCCATAAAGTCGTGCTGGCCTCCTGGGATTATAAGACCATCTGTAGCCAGATGAGATCTACCCAGGAGACCAGCCGGACAGAAGATTTCCCTCCCGAAACCTGCCGGTTTATCTGGGCTAACGCTACGCACGTTTGCCTCACGAATACGCAGAAAGATGTCTCCTGGATGGCTGTGAGTCGGTGTCTCCCCACCCGAGTGTTCATGCACAGAAGGGGCATAGCCCCTTATGACACCTGCCCCTATAAGGGTTGCCTGGGGAAGGAGACGGAGGCTCATATCTTTAGGGATTGCCCCTCCGCCTACAGGGTCTGGCTCCTGTTTTCTCCGTTCCTCCACAGGTTTGCCGTTCCTGCGCGGGCGACCGCCCAGCAGATCCTGTACGGTCCTACCA
Source organism: Amia ocellicauda (assembly GCF_036373705.1). Lineage (NCBI taxonomy): Eukaryota > Metazoa > Chordata > Actinopteri > Amiiformes > Amiidae > Amia > Amia ocellicauda. The sequence goes on from NC_089872.1 coordinate 20,975,223, forward strand.
GGGGACTAACATCTTCCACCCTGAGGTGCTGGTGGCGTGTCGTCTGCGCAGTGAAGCAGGCCCTGTGGGAGGGACGGAACATCTGTCTATTCAATAAGCAGGAGCTGGACCCGATTGTCATCGCGCGGAGGGGCATGGTGCTCGTGAGGGACTACGTCAATCTGGAGGTCCATCAGAGGGGCAAGGAGGAAGCCTATAAGAACTGGCGCATACAAGATCTGGGGGAGCTCAGGATCCCATGATGGGACCCACCTCCGGGGACGGTCAGTTCCCCCTGCTGGAGCCCGAGTCCAAGATCTTTTAATTATTTTATGGATGATTGTTTTTAAAACGATTTTAAAATGAATCTTAACTGTTTTTAAAGATTTAGTTGTTTTTAAATCACTAATTGTTTAGGGGTTTTTTGGTTTAGTTTTGTTATATTTTTTTGTCAAATACATTGTCCGTTTTGGATTTAATTTTAAATGCATTGGACCTTTTTTGTTTGTTTTTTATTTTTACCTTTTTAATTGTTTCTTTATTTTGTCCAATGCATTTTCAGTTATTTTCAATGTATTTGACTTTTATGTTGGTGAGCAGTTTTGCTTTAATCACGTTTGTTTTGTTGTTTTGTGCACATGTTTATTTGAAGTTAATTATTTTGTTTTTCGTTAAATCACAAAGATTTTAAACATTTTAAGTGATTTTAAGAATTGATTTTAAAAGTTTTTAATCATAAGTATTAAAAAATTGAATTGTTTTTATATGTAAATGTAAAGTACTACACACAATAGAACAGTATTTTACTTCCCTTCCGGGTCAGCACTGGGATCTGCACGCCTCCCGCTTTAACATTTAGAGAGAAAGTTCTCCTCGACAAAGTATTTGTAAACGACTACGATGTCTCCGTTGTCAGATTACATATTTGTATGTTTAATGTAAAATAACATTTTAAATAATGATATTGTGAAGGTATTTGTATTTTGAATATCAAGCAAAATGGCTGACAAGAGAGGAATATTAATGTTTGCGGCTGCGCAGTCGCTCCCTAATGATTGGACGGCAGCCAGAGCTGTGACTCCCATTGGTCGACAGAACCCGCCGTGAGATTGATGGCCCGCCTCTGCTCACTCCTGATTGGTCACCTGTCTACAAACAGCGCCATTTTTTGACTCGCCGATTGAACTCGCTCAACGGAAACGGAGGATATAATGGCAGTCCGCTCAAAACACGGCTGTTTATAATAATAATAATACATAATACATGTATTTGTAATGCACCTTTCTTATACTCAAAGCGCTACAATACATTACAATCACAATCTTACAGCATAATATACAATACAATAACAACAATCACAAACACATTAACAATTAAGAAAAAAAATGGTTTCAAT
>NC_089872.1:20981597-21006597 GCF_036373705.1 Amia ocellicauda
CCTTAATTGAACTAACAATCAAACAGGCCGGTTTGAAAACCACTGGATCAGTATACTCTCAGGTGATAGGATGTGTCTGTAAAATCTGAAAGCTCAGTTAAGGAGGAAAAGCTTTTGAACTCTGAGAAGGAGGCTGTGATGGAAACCCGTGGGGCACCGGCGCTGTGCCGCACACACTGAGCTCTGGGGGGCGCTCTCTCCCGCAGGTGTGGTTCCAGAACAGAAGGGCAAAGCACCGGAAGCAGGAGCGCGCCGCGCAGAAGAGCCTGCCCTCCACCGTGATCCCGGGCTGCGGGGGGCTGGTGTGCACGGCGGTCACCTCCTCGGGCCGGCAGTACCAGTACAGCCACACCATCAGCCACCTCCCCCGCTTCTCCTCCGTCCTGCCCGGTGCCTACGCACCTCCCCCGGCAGTCGGCCAGTTCTCCTGCAGCGCCGGCCACCCGCACACGCACGCCCCCCCGGCCCGCCAGCACGACGACTGGTACGGCCCCCTGCGAGCCATCGGCGGCCCCCCGCCTAGCCTGCCGCCCCCCATGCTGTCCCTGTCCTCCATGCCTGGCCTGGAGCCCCTGCCTCACTGGAACTAGGATGGGCCGAGCCGTCCCTCTCTCTGCGGCAAACAGACTCTGAGGGCAGGGCCACTTTACTGAGACACTGTAGATGAAACCACAGGGAGCCACTCTCTCACTGTCTGTCCATGCAGGACGGCTGAGCGGAGCAGTGGACAGACACCCCCTCGTTCTTATTGCGTTGGTCCTGCATGGAAGTATTCAAATGTACAAAATTGTGTATCTGAAGGAAGTCGCCCAGTCTGGCAGTAGTCTGGATTGAGAGACATATTCCTTTTATTAGACATGAAAACATCATTACAAACCAGTCACAGTCTCTGTAGAATACAAGTACAAGATGTAGATGTCTTTAACACCCTGGTTTCTCAAAACGATCTGCAGTAAAAGTTCTGAAAATAGGATTGTTTTTATTGTTCATATTATTGTTACAAACACAGTGTTGCTTTTGATTTTCTTTTTGGCTTTTCCTTTAGAAAACGTGATTCAATAAACTCCAATGACTTCCTTTCACATTTACAAAGATCTTGTGAAGTCTACATTAATACACAGTGATTATAATAGAACTATTTGATATATTCAAGTTTTATTTTTTACTAGGTAATAAAATATACATTGAAGTCGGTACAAGCAGCAAACATACCGGACTCGGGCAGATGGTACAGGTCTGTTCTCTGTTCCCCTTCCCCCCCACACTGAAACACACGCTGCTTGTGATGTCACTCACTTATGATATCACACCACTTTCTCTCACTGTACAATCAATAATGCACAACTGACCAGTGATAGTCACTCGTTAACTTGCTGCGTTTCAGGGGGGGTTAAATGATTCACCAGAACGGCCTGGCCTCCTTGCCCTGCCCACTGCCCCTGCTCCTATCCCAGCACAGCACCGACAGGCTGTTCAGTTTCTCGGTGACACATCATCGTTGTAGGGGGACGTCCCGTCTTCCTCCTTCTAGGACAGCGAGATGCCAACAGGTACCGTCACCCCAGACCCTGAGAAAGGAGCGCTGTGCTCTGTTGCTGTTCTTGTATTAATCAGAAAAGGGGGGGAAACTCTGCTTTTTGCCCAGTCTGCCTTTTGTGATCAAGGTGCAAAACATACACTGTATGTTTTTATTTTAAAAACAGGGACATTTACTTTAATTCACTGTCTACACACCTATGGCAGTACATGGACAGTGTAGGATGCACCCGGGCAACACTCATTTTAAGTCTGACATTTTGTTTTGCCTCACGTTCTGTGGGAGAGCGATACCGTACACAACTCTGCTTTGGTGACTCTTAATTGGTCTTATTTCTTGAAGAATTTAACCTCGCCTCCAACCTCCGCGGGTCGTGCTGAGGCTTCTGAAGTCTAGGTGAGTGATGGGCGATGGGTGATTGTTCACAGTCTCACAGTGATGATGTCATTGTCACAGTTTAATATGTAGGGTTTCCACAGTGAGGGTATCACGGTTCACATTTAGTTTCAAAGCAGAGACTCCTCTCAGCTCGTCCAAATGTCCTCTTTATATGACACTGGTGTGGATGTCTACCTCCCCCCTTGCCCCCCAGCCACCGCTTTACATTTCAGCTCCAATGAGAGACAACATTATAACACTGTACGGCACTGAGACATTATGGGGTGACTGTACAGAATTGACTCAAACGGACACACAGCACACAGAGAGACGTTCCTCACTTCAGACATTATTATGGCAGTTATCTTCAATTATACTGAATTTAAACAATGCTGGTAGTTCAAAGTTCGCAATCCACTCGGACGTAGTTCTGCTGCTCGTCGCACTCAGAGGGGGCAGGCGGGGGGCGTCTGTGCGTTTAGATCGGATTCGGCAGCTCGGCCGCCATGCTCCCCCCCGCGCCGCGCTCACTCCAGCGACTTGGCGAACTCTGCGTAGTCGATGTACCCATCGTTGTTCTTGTCATCGTCCCGCAGCACGTCGTCGATCAGGTTGACCAGGTCCTCCTCTTTCATGGGCTGGCTGTGTTCGCCCCCTTCCTGGAGGGGAAAGTCAGAAATGGCACAAAGTCAAGGCACCTGAATAAAACCTTACCTTATGAGCCGCAGGTTTGGCAGCAGGTCCAGGTCAGGATACAGGACGATGGTTCATGATTACTCAGCCTCCCCACATACACACAACTCTTGCCTCTACTACCGCAGGACTAAGACCATATATTCACCTTTTATATCTGAACTAGCTAATGCATAACACAGGGCCCAGAAACAGCACAAACTGCGGGTCAGACATGTGAAGCACACCCACCTCTTTGTGCACATGTGCGATGGCCGTGGCCAGCTCCAAGCCGTCCAGCAGGTTGTTGCCGTCGTAGTCGTGCATCTTGAAGTAATGCAGCTGCAGCTCCTGGGGGCTCATGTCCGACTCCGGCTTGTCAATCACGCCTTCCAGATGTTCCATGATGTGACTGCAAAACACAAGGGTCGAAACCAACGGGCTCAGATCATAAGGGCATAACACAGTGTCCAATCGACGCCATTCGCCCCATGGTGCTCGTTTGGTGTCCATTAATAACTAAGTGATCAAGGATCCTATCCAGTCTGTTTCTGAATGTTCCCAAATTGTCTCTTCAGCCACATCGCTGGGGAGTTTGTTCAGATTGTGACGCCTCTCTGTGTGAAGAAGTGTCTCCTGTTTTCTGTCAGCGCTACAGTCTGAAGATGCTGGGAGCTGTACTGTGGGGTGGGGGGGGCCAGAGGTCTGACACACCCAGATAAAACCTTCAGAACTTCAGGTGCTACTGAACAAATGCAATCTTAAGCACAAAAGAGGGGATTTTAAGCCCACAGACCCCGGTTCCCTTACTCACTCCTTGTCCTGCACCATGTTCCTGTCGAGCCGCATGTTGGGCCGGTGGCCCTCGGTGACCTCGGCGTGGTCGTGGTGGTCCTGCGCTCTGGCCGACAGCAGGCAGCCGAGCAGGAAAAGCACGACCACCGCGCCGCCCCGGTCTCTCCACAGCATCCTCTGTCCCACGGGCGGGCAGCACTGCCTGGGCACGGCTCACTCCTGGCACACTGCGCGGCACGGTGCTGCTCACGACACACCTGGCAGGCTGTCGGCACAGTGGAGGGGGAAGAATGGAGGCCTGGTGAGGCAGAGAGAGCACGAGAGAGCTCTTATTCTGGCCATGGCATTCACTCCCTTACCCCCCCCCTCCTCCCACCCAAAACACACAGCCAACATCAGAGACGGCACAGACGGCGCGGCGATTGGGCAACATCGAAATCAAAGGGCTGCCAAATATTCCAGGTCGTGTTCTTCCCAGAGTTATTGAGGTTTAACGGTTTATTTACCTGCTCACAATTACTGCATTTCCCAGGTCTACGGCAAGTGAAAGATTTATGAGAGCCATAAATGCATAATAAAACCTCGCTATAGAAATTGTTTGTGTGCTGTAATAAACTAGCTTGATATCGCAGGCTTTAAATAGCTGTACATGGTCACCTTTGAAGGGCATTACAAAGAAAACACAAAATACAGGGGAAATGGAAACCGGTTACAATTTTACAGTACAAGTTGTAATGCAAGAATCAGTTAAATGTATTTTTTCAAACCAGTGTGCTGCTTTGTGTCCAGCAAGTCTGGCATTTCGGATTGTCCCGGTCGTGTAGGGCAGCTACGACTGGATTAGAAATGGGCCGAGTAGCACTACAGGAGGATGCAAATGTAGTAATATTCAGTACTAGGCTAATTTTCCTGTAGTAGTACTGTAACAGGACACAAAGAGACAGGACTCTCCTGTCCTTTTGCCTCGTCATTGTGGTGAAGGAGTTTCAGAGTGGTTTTGCTCACGTTGTCCTACGTAATCATATGTAATAACTGAACACTAAACGGCAAGTGGTTTCTGACGTCATCATAAGTAAGAGTGGTTTGCACACGTGTGTCATATCTAATCGCAGGTTTATGAAAGTCGGACAAATAAACCAGACACGAGCAACATTAACTGACATGAAGATCTACAAACAAACGACAGATTTACTGAGCGCTTTAGTTGTAAACCTAGTGATGACGGTGTCAAATGAACTGAGATATGACGACATTTAACACGACCTGACGGTACATAATAACGGGAACAGATGTGGAAGAGAAAGTGCGGACTGGGGCACAGGCATGTTCACGGCACTAGTCACACACGGCTCCCCTGCTTCATACACATCCATCTACACATCCCTGACGAACGACATCGCAAAGGAAACTCAAATCCTGTATCCTGCCAACAGCACGCTACTGTCACGGGCGTCACTCCGGCTACATTGTAACACTGACCCCCACGGAAAACGCGTTTCCCCCCCGTCCACGCACACGTCCATCCCGGCCACACTTACCGCCTCAGACGCGTGAACCCCGTTATTATCCTGCGCTGCCTTTGAGCGCTTCACCCAATGGCGACAGGATCTGATTTACTCGCTCTCTCCGTCTCCCTCTCGCTCGGTTAGTCTCCGTATTTTTGGCCCTCGCAGCAGCCCGTAGCAGCCTTTGAACCTTAGGACACGACGTCTTTTCTGTGATTGGCTGAGCGTGGGAGAGCCAATGGGATGGCTCCGTGCTCCCACGCTGGACCCGCCCCTCCGTGTTTAATCCACGTAGACCTCACTGTGACCGCAGGACCCGTCACAAACGGACGGCAATCAGACGCGCATGTGTACGTGCTGCCAATTACCGTTAATATGTGTCCCACTCGCACAAGGTGGTTTCAGGTGTAACAGGTCACCTGTCATCGTCAAGGCCGGGTACAAACACTGAGTTACAGCCCACAGAAGGGGGTAGGTAGAGATAGACAGAGCATTTCCCGCACCCCGTCCAGATTAACGGTGCTGTCTGTGTGATTGCGCTTTTCCGCAGCGTGCGCCCAGCAATCAGTGGTTCACAGCGGGGTTGATATTAAGATACAAAGTGATCAATATATACAAAGCGCAATTAAAACAACAACACAAACTGCCATGCAAAACGCGTGTGCGTCCCTGCGGTGGCACGGACTGCGCCCTGGAAACGCGGGGTGGTTACAGTCGGGTCCGCAAGGGGGCGCCGCCGTCTCGTTTGCACCTGCAACACCTGGGCATTTACAGGCAATTCACAGAGAAAACAGATCTAGCAGAGCTATCCGCCCTGCTAAAATGTAGGTGGAAGACAATGAAACACAGTATCCCAGTACTGAACAGCACGCACACCGCGCATACTCGCCTGTGTTGCTGGGTGGGCTCAAGCCCCTGTGCCCCCGCTGTGCCCCTATTATGCCCCCACTGTGCCCCGCTTTCTCCTCATGACAGTGAACCGATGCATATGTGTGTATTGCTTACCCTGATCTTAACCTGTTTTATTGTTTTATTACAGTTTCATTGTTGGATTTAATACACACACAGACACATGCATGTATCATTTGTTAGCAGGCGCCTGGGCTAATGTTTTCCAGCGCAACGCTGTTGCTTATTCAGTGACGTTAATTGTGCAATGAAGTTTCGTTTTCTTTGAACTGTAACTCTACTTCTAATAATGGTGACACTAACAGTATAACGATGCACAGTGTCTTCATCGAGTTGTTCAGTGGCCGCCAGTGCAATACTCACTGCGTCCTGCCGCACATGCTCAGTGAAAAGTTTACTTTCTGATCGCCTGTCAGTCCGCGGAGATCCTGCTGCCGGTGCGTCGGGAGAGATGTCGGCGCGGCTGTCCTTCTCCCAGTACCGGCTGGAGGCTGAGCTGGAGCGCTGCCGCGGGGAGTGTCAGTGGGACAAGATCCCCGGGCTGGTGGAGCAGCTCGCATCAGCTCGGATACACGAAGACGGTGAGTGGAGTTGCTGTGGGGGTCTCCTGTCTCTCTCTCTCTCTCTCTCTCTCTCTCTCTCTCTCTCTCTCTCACACACACACACACACACACAACCTGTCTCTATATCTCACACACAGACTGTCTCTCTTACACACAAAACCTGTCTCTCTCTGTGTCTCTCTTACACACTGCTTGTCTCTCTCTCTCTCTCTCTCACACACACACTGTCTCTCTCTCTCTCTCTCTCTCACACACACACACACACAACCTGTATATCTCACACACAGACTGTCTCTCTTACACACAAAACCTGTCTCTCTCTGTGTCTCTCTTACACACTGCTTGTCTCTCTCTGTGTCTCTCTCTTACACACTGTCTCTCTCTCTCTCTCTCTCTCTCTCTCTCTCTCTCACACACACACACACACACACTGTCTCTCTCTCTGAGAGGCAGGAGAAGTTCGGACTCCCAAGAGGAAGTGGAGAGCCATGCCGAGCGCTGAACTTTGTACTTGCACAGTAAACTGAACGCACCCATCGCTGACTTTATCTCGAGGTGGAAAAGCACCGGCACAGTGACCAGAGTTATCAGTCACCGCGTAGAGAAATCAGTGCCGGGGCTGCCAGGCTCTACAGCAGCTTTTTAACACACTCTTTTCAGTGGAAGCTCATGTGTGTGATTTTTGTGTGTGCCAAGAAGTAAAACTGCCCCCATCCCTGCCGCTGTGTATTTGTTGATTTATTGCTGCACAGGCTCTCATCCCCAGCTCCCGAACTTCACCCTGAGTGCGGTTTTCCCACAGCCTCTCTCTCTCTCTGTCTTTCATTTCTTGGCTTGGTTTGCAGAGAGCAGCGTATCAAAGCGGCGTGTGTGCGCTCCGGGGCTGGGCATGTTCCCTGCGTCTCTCTGTCCTTTCAGATTGGAAAAGAAACTAAACAAACAAAGCAAACAATACAACAAATCTCATTAAAAATGAATAGACCCCGGGGCTTCGCTCGGCACCGTGCAGGTCCGACACAAAACCAGCACCTGAGTGGGGAGGGGAGCGGCGGGGCGGGGCGGGGCGGGGGGCCCAGCAGTCTGTGGCCCCCGGCCTCGGGCATCAGAGATGGAGGCTCTAGGCTTCACGTGGAAATGATGTGGTTTGTGGCTGTGGAGAGCAGCTGCCCGTAAGTCACATGCAGAAGTCACTCCTTCCCCCGGCACACGGCACGTTGGTGTGGAAATCGGTGAGAAATGAAGTGCCGTGGTGCTGGTGGATCTGCAGGAGCTGTGGTGTGATCTGGAGGTCGGGAGAGAGAGGAACAGTCACTGCTGGTGTTGTTAGAGTCAATAAAGCATCAGGTGACTTTCCATGTTTATTGTATGAATAAACAGTGAACGTGTGCAGCAGGGAAGGTCGTCTGAACTTGCAATGAAGGAGAGAAGTTGGCCATTTGAAAATAAATTAAAAGTGAGGGAGTTTTTACACTGTGTTGGCTAAACCTCTCCATAGATCTACTTTTATTTGCTGTATTTGGCCACACAAGCTGCTCAACTTTTCTGTGTTCGTTCAGCTGGAAGCCATGAATAGTTTGAATACATGGCAGATCGTATGCAAAACCCCCAGCTGCACCATTACGGACAAGTCGTGTCTTGAATGTGTTGGGTCACGTTGCCTGCACTGGGAATGTGGAATGTGTTTATATATCGACAGAGAAAATGAGTTCTTCCCCTTAAAAACGAGAAGCAGCCGCCCCGCATATGGACAGAAAGCGTGTTCTGCAAACAGGCGTGTTTGTTTGACAGCGTATAAACACGCTCCAGTGTGGGTTCGTTTGGATACTCAAGGAATGTCAGGGAATCAGTCAGATCCCAGGGCTGTGCGGTGCGTGCCGGGACTTATATCAGCGCCACATTCCCGAAGTGTTTTGATCTCTCTGACGGGCTGGTGAGGGCCCAGGCGTGGCGCTGCCCGGGTTCTGGGCCCGTTCTGAAGTGACACAAGCTGGCAGAGGTAAATGGACGCAGCGAACAAAGAGAAGTCCACGTTTCAGCAATAGAGGAAGGGTGTAGAAATGAAATAGTGAAGTGTGACACGCTGTGATAAGGAACTGAACCACACAGAGAGGAAGTGACTGTGCTGGTTCAGTTGATTTGGTTTTGTGTGGTTGGCCTGGTAGTCCAGCTGCCTCTTTTCATGGATAAGATACGGTGGGTGTCCCTCCGCGTGGACAGGGTGGCCGTAGATATAGTCTCTCTGTTTTATGGTGGAAAGCCAGAAGCAACTGACAGGACCCCCATTGTGCAGCCGCTAGTTCTTGCCCCAGTTCTCCCAGGCAGGTTTCAGGTGTGAGGGTGCGCTCTCACGGGCCGGGCCTGCGTCCTGTCCCTGTGCCTTCCTGTCCCCCAACCCCTTCCCATCCCACCAAGCCCCTGACCCACTCCCTGGCGTGTGCCCCCTCCTCCAGATGACTACGGGACCCTGCTGCTGGCCGAGGCGCTGCTGGAGGAGAGTCTGGCGGAGAACGCCGCCCAGCTGCAGAGCTCCACGGCGCTGGAGGACCACGACCAGCCCAAGCTCAGCAAAGCCAAGGACCTCCTGAACTCCGTCCTCAACCGCGGGAAGCTGCAAGTGAGTCGGCCTCCCCGGCACAGCGCCCGTGCAGGTTTATGTGAAATGCTTGTAATACACCATGAACGTGCATTGATGAGATATTCAATTATTTATATGATTCCCTGTCCCTCTCGGCAGCCCCGGCACATGACCGAGGCCCTGGTCCTGCTGGCAAAGCTCCACTACGTCCAGGGACGCTACAGAGACGCCCAGGGCATGTGCGCCAGAGCGGGCACGGAGGAGCTGGCCTCGGACGGGCAGCCCCTCTACCAGGTCAGACTGCTGGCGGAGGCTTTCGTCATCAAAGGTGAGATGTCGCCGAGCCCAGCGCAGAGCCGCTAAAAATAGGTGCCCAGACATCTTGTCTTGCCCAGTCTTGGCAATCGGCACACAGGTAATTATTTGTATTATGAATCGTGCGCTCAGATAAACAGGACATGCTCTTATCTAGCGCCGGGGCTGAGAGCGATTGCAGGCCTCGCACTGGGAGTTGATTTATTTGCTGAAATGCCCATATAAGGCCGTGGCTGCTCCAGTGTCCGTCCCCTGCCAAGAGCGCCTCGTGTCTCCCGAGACCGAGAGAGTTTCCGCAGTGAGATCAGATCTGCAGGCGCTCGGCGGGGATGGGAGGCTGAGCCAGAGCACTTTCCCACTGCGGCCCGCCTGGCTCGGGTGCGTGACCCGCCGGGATAGGAAACAGAGCATCGGCCGGCGGAATCCCCGTCCCCATTCTAGAACCCTGCAAAGCCTGTATCTTCTAGACTGTTCTAGTCTGCCCCTGTGTTCGTACCCGATCGCTTCAGCTCAGGGCTTCCTCACACTGCTCTCGGCCCCGGTCGGCCAAACCGTCTCCCTGTCCGGCTCTGGCTTCTGCTTCTGAGTTCACCCCTTGTGTCCCCGTCCTCCCGTCTCCTGCCCCCTCCCTCCCCAGGCCTCTCCCTGGAGCGCCAGGCGATGTCCGCAGCCTCCCGCATCCGTCTGTCCGAGAGGGAGGAGGAGTGTCTGTCCTGCTACCTGCGGGCCTGCGACGCAGAGCTGCTGTACCTGCAGGAGCTGGACAAGGTCAGCGCGCCGCAGGGCGGAGAGTGGGGCAGTAAAGTGGGGGATGGGTAAATCGGGGGTAGATGAGAAACAGGGACGCAGTTTTTAATAACTCACAGGACTAGGAGGTTTGGCTGCCGTCCAGGCTAGTCTCTGGGCTCTTAAGAACTCAAGTGCTGCTCCTGCTTCTGCTCCGACCTCAGACAGGACCTCCGTCTGTCTCGTTGTCTTTTAACGCTCTCGCTGCTGACGGAAACGTCGGCCTCGTGTCGGCAGGTGGCGGGCAGCTCCCACGGCAAGAGTGCGAAGGGCGGTGTGCCGGCGCCGGAGTTCGACCTGAGCTTCTTCCAGCAGGCGGCGCTGCAGAGTGCGTACCTGTGTCTGCTGCGCAAAGGGTGAGTGCGTCCCCTCGCCGGCCCCGGGGGTCAGTTTCACACAGATGTGGATGAGAACGTGCACTGTGTTGTGCAATTATTAAAAAGAATTTTTCTGCACGAGAGTGGCGTCCCCAAATCCTGTTCGATCGTGACGTGAAAGGGACGGTAATTTCTTGCACTCCACATCCAATAAGAGCATTTGTTCTGCCTTTATTAATAACCTACTGTTGGCTGAAAAATGACAGTTGCTAAATTTAGACGGGTGACTATGTGTCAGGAGTGGAAAGAGCAATTTTGTCCCTGGTGTCTCATTTGTGAGAGACTTCCGTAATATTTTTGTATACCTGTTTGGTGTCTTTGTTCCAATCAAAACCCTAGGAGGGGTAAAAACATGCCACTAGTACAAAAAGCAGCTGTCTGATTATCTTTTTGCATACAGATATCTTTAGATAAGGCATTTCTTTAAACCACAAGAATAATAAATAAAGACGTTCAGTTTTTGGCTCTAGTGGGACATGTTTTGGGAGAACGACACAGATATGGTTGAACATGTATGATATTGTACTTCAGGCCTTCTACTGATTTAACTGTGTTATTTATGACATCACACCCTGCTGTTAAAGGAATATTTCCCTTTTGTAGAGTGTCACAGCAAAGCCGGCCCATGTGCTGTCCTGTGCAGCCAGCAGATGGCCCTCCAGCTTCATAAACAGAGCTTGGGCAGGCCTATCACTGTGTAGTCTTGCGTGTAAACACTCTCAGACAGGCGGTGTGTCTCAGGTGCGTTGGAGCGAGAGGACGGCGCGTCTGCACCGAGACGTGTCTAAATTCAGGTTGCTCTGCTGTCTCCACAGTCACGTGGCCCAGGCCGCCCAGCAGCTGCGTCAGGTCCTGAGAGCGGTGGACACGCGCGCCTCCCAGGGCTTCAGGAAGGTGAGAGAGAGACTTGGACCCCCGGAGACCCCCGCCCGGGACAGGAGGGCTCCTCCCGCAGGTTCATCCTCTCCAGGGTGGAGCTGTGGGGGGGCGCTGCGCCACTCCTTCCTCCCTCTCCTTGCTCTTTCTCCCCTCATCTCCCTCTGTCCCCTCTCCTCCCTCTTCCTCCTCGCCCCTCTCTCCCACCCAGTGTTCGCCGAGCAGCTGCGGAGTCACACTGTCCCCGAAGCGGTTAAAATTGTATTAATACGCTAAATACAACCGGCTTAGATTAGGGATGAGATGGAAGTCGCTTGGACCGTTATTTAAACTGCTGGCACCAGTTTCCACCATTGTGCTGCCATGAGGACCATGGGATTAATTAAAGTGAAGCCGCTGCAAATGTCATATTAGCATTTCGGCTGCAGCCAAGAGGACGGGGGTCTAGTGTGGCAGGGATGATGTCTCTCGGCTGTTTGTCTACAGAGGACTGCAGATTGAATACCTGTATTGATGTTGGTGTGTCCATATACATATATATATATATATATACAAACACAGTTCTCCCCGCTCACCTGCTGCTCTACACAACATACATATATATATATATATATATATATATATATATATATTCTGTTTGTAGAAGAGAGAAGTTACTCCCGTTGTGCTCGGACTGGCGCCCCGCTCTGTAGGAACACTGCCATGCACACACCCAGCTGAGCACACAGGCGTGCTGTGTGTGTGTTTTTTGTGAAGGCAAAGAACAGGAATGATAACTTCAGCTACTCGGCTGCGTGTCGCAATGCAGCTCCTGCCGGGATCGAGTAACCTAGCAACACCGCAGCTGCAGTCGGAGCAGCCCGTGGTTATGCAAGTCCCCTCCTCGGCTGCAGCCGCGCCGCTCTCTCCACGCCGCCGGGGCCTGCCGAGAGCCGAGGGGGGGGGGTCTCGCTGTCCCACGCACACCCTGCTCACGTCCGCCACCTCCTCGGGTGTCCGGCGCAGCCACCCCTCGCCGGCCCGAGCGACGCGGTTCGAGGGGGCCGTCGAGACGCAGAGGCACGGGCGGCCACACGCGCACGCGTCCGTTACCGGCGGCGTCTTCCCCCTCTCGTCTGTAAACCTCCCTCGCGGACCCCGGGACGGGCCGCTCTCTGCCTTGTAGCACTGTAATATCCCGTTCATCTTGCTGCGCTCCCCTCTGTCTTCGAACGGTGTCCCCTCTGACAGAGTGTGTGGCCCCAGGTTCCCCCGCAGAGACCCCGCCGCTTCCACAGAGAAACCTCACTCCTGTCCTTCAGTGCCTTCTGCGCAGCGCAATTATGTAGACCATTGTGTTCTTTATTTTTTTATTGCTAGTGTTTATGTATTTTGCCGCTCCCATTACGAAGACCGCCCTGGGAGATACAGAATAGTTTTGCATATTTTATTGTTGCAATAAATTATTTATAAGTGGCTGCCTCCGCAGGCTGTGGGCGAGGCTGCCGGCTTCCCTGCGACGGTGTGTCGGTGTGCCGGGGCAGTGCGGGTCTCTTCAAATCCCCAGTGGCGTAATTGGTACATTGTGTTCATTATTCAATGGAGGCCAAGAGGCTTTTCTGTTTAGTTGGGTTCCTCTGCACATTGAGCTCAGCTGGGACACTTAAAGGAAAGATTGTTTCTATCGATCATGGCACGCTCCGGTGAGATTGCTTATCTGCTTATCTGGGGCATCTTCAGGTTTTTCTGTTTGGGAAACGCGCCGAGGAGACCTGGGGTTTCCCTGTGACCCGGCACTGCAGAGGATTTATTTAGGAGTTTTGTGTGCCCAGGGTGAGACAGGGCCTCTCATTGTGCAGCTGGTCTGATGCAGCAGCCTAAATTTAAGGTCAACATGCAGGACGCCTTAACCAGGAAACACGGTCATTAAAGCAGACATCAGAAAACTAATTATAATAACGACATGGGTTTAATTAACATCCGTCCTTGTCTTAATAAACATGGAATCGTTGTTAAATGAGTTAGACGTCATATAAAAGCGGCATGATTTCAGATTAAATACAGCTGTCTCTCGGGCCCCCAGCTGGTTGGTGCACTCAAAGCAAACAATCCAGATTCTCTTGAGTCTGTTGTGTCAATCAAAGGGGAAAATCATCCCAGGGTGTTGTCGGTGTCGTAGTCGGTCAGCAGGTGGGGCGGCCGGTCTGCCGTGTGGCGGCGTGGAGGAGTGCGCTGGCCGAGGCAGCTGACCCTCCCGGCTCCCCCGGTTTCATTTCACCTTTGTGTTGCCTGGCACAGCTCTGAACTCGTGGAGAAATAAACACACTGAGCCACACTGAGATGCAGAGCCACTTTCCACTGTTGTGTTTTATTAAGAGTGAACCATCACGTCCAAAATATATAGGTTAGATGCTTTTATGTGTTTTTGTCGGGGTTGTCGACACACAATCGTTCTCTTATTCAGTTCAATCTGTGTGTCTTCGTCAGGGCCATGGGATCTCGTGTGGCAGTGGCCATTAGGGACGCACCGCTCGGTGTGTGCCAGGTGTGTGACAGGTGTGTTTGTCTGTGTGTGTGTGTGTTGCGCAGGCGGCTGCGCGGAAGCTGGCGGAGGTGTTGCTGAGCAGAGTGAGCGAGGACAGCTACTGGGGCCCCCTGACCCCGCCGTGCCCCGACTGGCTGGAGCGAGAGGGGCGCCCCGTGCCCAGGGACTCCTGCTACTCCGCCCTCCGCCCCCCGCAGCAGTTCAGCGGAGACAAGTACGTGTGTGTTTCAACCCGGCCTCCTCCGCCTCCTTCTTTGTTGTCTTTCTGTCGTTGTCATGAACGCTGCCGTCGCTCTCCTCCTTCCTGTGTTCCCCTCATCCTCCTCTTATCGTCTTTCTTTCTTCTTCTCTTTTTCTTCCCCAGATCCCGCTGTCTGTGATCTGGGGTCAGTATTATTCTTTCAATTTAATTGACTGTCTGGATGGCACAGACGGGCTTGTTCTCAGTACCACTTAACCCTGCTTGCATGTCAAATACAAATATGACATCCGGAATCTCAGGAAGAGACTAATAGACTAATATATACACACATATGTTTATAAATACATATATGTGAGCATGTATATATATACACCGATCAGCCATAACATTATGAGCACTGACAGGTGAAGTGAATAACACTGATAATCTCGTTATCATGGCACCTGTCAGTGGGTGGGATATATTAGGCAGCAAGTGAACATTTTGGGCAACAAATGGGCAGCGTAAGGATCTGAGCGACTTTGACGTGGGTCAAATTGTGATGGCTAGACGACTGGGTCAGAACATCTCCAAAACTGCAGCTTTTGGGTGTTCCCGGTCCGCAGTGGTCAGTACCTATCAAAAGTGGTCCAAGGAAGGAAAAGCGGTGAACCGGCGACAGGGTCATGGGCGGCCAAGGCTCATTGATGCACGTGGGGAGAGAAGGCTGGCCCGTGTGGTCCGATCCAACAGACGAGCTACTGTAGCTCAAATTGCTGAAAAAGTTCATGCTGGTTCTGATAGAAAGGTGTCAGACACACAGTGCATCGCAGTTTGTTGCGTATGGGGCTGCGTAGCCGCAGACCAGTCAGGGTGACCATGCTGACCCCTGTCCACTGCCGAAAGCTCCTACAATGGGCACATGAGCGTCAGAACTGCACCACGGAGCAATGGAAGAAGGTGGCCTGGTCTGATGAATCACGAGTTCAAGGTGTTGACTTGGCCTCCAAATTCCCCAGATCTCAATCCAATCGAGCATCTGTGGGATGTGCTGGACAAACAAGTCCGATCCATGGAGGCCCCACCTGGCAACTTACAGGACTTAAAGGATCTGCTGCTGACGTCTTGGCGCCAGATACCACAGCACACCTTCAGAGGTCTAGTGGAGTCCATGCCTCGACGGGTCAGGGCTGTTTTGGCGGCAAAAGCGGGACCTACACAATATTAGGCAGGTGGTCATAATGTTATGGCTGATCGGTGTATATTTCTGTACTAATTTATGAACGCTTGTCTGTGCAGAGAGAGCTGACTTCCACTGAGTCTCTGTGTCATAAAAACAGAGCCGCACTGACAAGATTAGAGCCGAGCAGCTGTTGTCCCACCTAGCAATACAGACAACAGACTCAGAGGTGATTGTTCCCATTGGCTTGAAAGGCTGATGTCAGCCCCCGTGAAGCCCCCGCGGCTTCGGCGAAGGTGAGCTCTCTCAGGCCGCTGATGTACTGTTGTGCGGTGAATGATGCTGTCACTGCCGGTTACATTGGCAATAAAAATGATAATAATCAGAATTAAGTGAATCCTAAAAATAGCAGCCCTTTGCTGGCTGACGACTGCAACGTTGTGTGTTGGTGTTCAGTTTGGCTCTTGCGAAATGAGAACATTGAACCGCGGGGACCGATACGGCTGCACATCACATGGAAAGACACACACAGCACAGCGACACGACACGGGGACGGATGGCGTTTCAGCAGAACGTGCTTTCCCCCATTAGAGGTATTAACTTGCCAGCGTGGGTCTTCATTAATATTTCGCCCTCCGTTCCCGGTAGCTGTAACCGTAGCCCTGAGAAGAGCCGACTGATCGGGCCCGGTAACCGGAGCGGCCTCTGCGGGAGCCCACGGGAGAGCAGGTGTACGGTGGCAGACAGCGCCGTGTCAGCGGGCTTGTGTTACCGCCACAGACGCGGGTGAAAGCCAAGCCTCCTGGCGCAGGCGGCGACTGCTCTGACTGGTCTTTTGTCTCCCTGTCTTGTTTCCCGGCAGCTTGTTCTGCCCGCAGGCCGCCGTGGAGGAGGCCGTGCTGCTGCTGCTGATTGGCGAGTCCATGGTAAGGCCGTCACCCGCACACGAACAACACAACAACGGACTGTCTGTCATCAGGGCGTCTCTGCCGGTACTCACACTGCAGTGCAGGGCCTCGATCAGAGTCGCGCTGTCTCTCACTTCCTGTCCCATCCAGGGTTATTCGATGGCTAAAATACGTCTAGAGCTCATAATAACAATGCCGGCACTGTTTTGATCAGTCTGGCTGCTCATCCTGGGCTGACTGGTCCCTTACCGGTTGGCCCTGAGTCCACGCTGTCACTGAAACAGGTTTATTGACAACCACACTGCGATTTTAACGGAGAGCTTGTTTCTTCCTGATGGAAATCAGTGTCAGACTGGGGGGTTGGAGGAGATATAAACACCTTTAAGGGTCAATTTGCCAAAGCTCTTCCCGGAGAGGAGCCCCACGGTGCCGAAGACCGTCAGGCGCTCCTGTGGCCCACGGATTCTGTGGCCCCCGTTACTCCACTCCGGGAAACAGAGTCCTGCCCGTCCCAATACTTTTGTTTTTAAAGAAGTGCTTGTGACAATGAAAGTACCAGTCATAGTCTAAAGTCCAAAGAGGTCCGTCCCTTCTCGGGTCAGCTGGCACACGCCTCACACGGCCCAGCAGGGCTCTAGGGGAGTCAGAGCGCGTGCTGAACGTCTCTCTCCCCCCGCAGGCGAACAGGGACGCGGTGATCAGCCGGGCCCCCGAGCAGCAGGAGTCCAGGTCGGCCAGCCTGCAGGACGCCTCATCCGTCTACGACCTGCTGACCGTGGCCATGGCCAGGAGGGGCCAGTACGGCATGCTCTCGGAGGTGAGACCCCCGGGGAGCAGGGCGGGCTTTACAGAGTCGAAGGGTTTGAGTTAAGACTCTCTTTTCCCCCCCGGATGCAGGCGTAGGTGGTTCTGTTCTAGAGAGGCGTTTCGCTGCCACGGCGGCCCACCTTGTGGTCACTGAACCCACAGAGGCATCCCCTTGGCGGCGGCAGTGCAGTGTGATGTCATGTGATGTAACATGATGTCGTGTGATGTAATCGGGAGCCGACCGCGAGCGGAGCAAGGTGAACGCACGAGGACGTGGACGGCATTAACCCATTCACCACCCGAACCCCCATCAATAACCCGCCATGTCCACCTAATGGTCACTAAAGCAGGCCTGCTGCTCCATCGTCATGTCCGTGTGCGTGTGTGCGTCTGCACGTGTGTGCGTGTGTGCGTGCGTTTGTGTGCGTGTGTGCGTGCGTGCGTGCGTGTGTGTGCGTGTGCATGTGTGCATGTGCGTGTGTGCATGTGCGTGTGTGCGCGTGCATGTGTATGTGTGTGTGTGTGGCGTTTCCTCTACAGTACTAACCATGCTCGGCCCATCCAGTGTCCCCGTGGTGAGGCGGTGTAGAGTCACGGCACAGCTCTCCACTGGGTCTGCGTGTTTGTCATGTGGGGTGTGAAGTGGACGCACCAGTCATTGTCGGGGTGATGACGCAATGGCGCACAGGTGGGCGTCCGTGTCTGTGGTGCGGTCGAGGGTCCGATCTCTGAGCACGGTGTCTGTCTGTCTTTGCAGTGTCTGGAGCGCGCCATGAAGTTCTCCTTCAACGAGTTCCACCTCTGGTACCAGCTGGGCCTGTCGCTCATGGCCTGCGGGAAGGTGAGCCCGAGACGAAGGGGAGGCGATGTTTGCGTGTGTCCATATGTTCGTGCCGTCCACACGGAGAGTGTCTGGGAGCCGCCGAGCGCAGGGAGACCAGGGTGAAGTCTAGGCTGTGCTCGTGCTCTGGTCCTCCGAAGACCTTCACTGAATCATCTGAAGGTTGACACTTCAATCCCACACAGACCGCAATCTATCAGCCGGAGCAATCTCGGCGCGCGGGAGATGAAAAAGGCTGGAGGAACAATTTAATTTAAAAAGGAAACGCATCCCAATCAGATATCTGAGCCGACCTTTCTGTGCAGAGTAGAGAGACGAGGTTTAGAGCCAATGCTTCGACGCAGAGCTGGTAGGACCAGGAGGGGTGAGATCAATCGATTCTGTCAGGCAGTCGGGCTCTGTGATATTGCGGATCAATCTTAGGGCTACACACTCGGGCTCGGGCCCAAGCGGGGCGGCGGGGGGCATCCCTCCATGTCATCTGCGCTGGTATTCCTGCAGACAGGAAGCAGATGGCAAAAACACGGCCTCGGTGGCAGGTGTGTCAGTGGGGACAGACAGGAAACACCCCGCTGTGTGTGTGGCTGTGTGTGCGTTTGATATCGTTGCTGCAGCAGAGGGCATGCCGGGCTGTGTGCGGGTCAGGGAGGCAGGACATTATGCAAACTGTGTAAAGCTGATTACAGCTGCTGCACACGAGCATTAGACACCTACTTAAAATATGCAAATGCAAGGGATTTAGCAGAAAGGTGAATGCATTCATTAGGATGATATACGCTTCTACTCCATGCCTGCTTCCTAGTCTTATTCTGAGAGTGAGTTGAGTGTGTGTGTGTCTGGGTGTGTGTCAGTCTGTCGGTCTGTGTCAGTCTGTCTGTGTGTCAGTCTGTCGGCCTGTGTCAGTCTGTGTCAGTCTGTCGGCCTGTGTGTCAGTCTGTCGGCCTGTGTGTCAGTCTGTCGGTCTGTGTCAGTCTGCCGGTGTGTGTCTGTCGGGCTGTGTGTGTCGGTCTGGGCGTGTCGGTCTGCAGGGGGTTAACAGTGCAGCGAGAGGCGGCTCTGTGTGCTGAGCTGATTGAGGTTATACTGTCTGGTGGCTTTCTAGCTAAAACATTGTCTGGTTGCTAAGCGACTGGTAATGAAAACACATTTATCTCTGGGTCACATGGGGAGAGGAGCAGAGGAGAGAGAGGAGGACGCAGCGCCGGAGATCTGCCCGCTCTCTGCCAGGGGACGGGCCGCACCTTCACCCAGCACCACGTCTAGCACTTATAGGCAGAATTGACAGCCGCAGATTCCACAGCGCATCGGACAGGGCGGGAGGGGCGGCACATTAAAACCCCTCCACTCGGGCTGAGGACACACTGTAGTCTGTAGGGAGGGACAGGGTCGTGGAAGAGCAGTTATGAAAGCCCTGATCCCTCGAACAGTGTTTCACCCGAGCTCCGTGTCCCGGTGAGCCCCCCCCGCAGGACTTCACAGTGAGTCATCGTCGAGAGCACTGTGGTGAGAGTCCACTCAGGACAACCGGGCCACTAACAACTTCACACACACAGAGCAGGCGATCATAACGAGTCGAGGACAAGGAATGCACTTGACAGCAGCCTGCGCGATGAGTAATTCCCAGTCTGGCCGTCTATGATAAAAGATAGAGTGAGAGAGAGAGAGAGAGAGAGAGGGGGCGATGGAGAGTAGTTGGCGGACAGAAAATGAAATGGTCAGATTAAATAACCAGATCAGTGACCCAGAAATGACAGGAGAAAGCAGGAGAACGGACACTGAACGCCCCAGCCTCGGTTGTAGTATGGATTCAGTGTGAAATCAGGGGAAGCAGCTGGCGATTCTCTCTTCTCGTTGAGAGGAGAACGTGGGGTACTCCATGTGCACCCCTGCACGCTGGCACACTCCCCCAGCATGCACGGGGGTCTCGTTGAACCAGGGCGCCCACCGGGGAGCGGCAGAACTGGGACGGCGGCCTACTTCCGAGTATAATTAGCCTCGATAAGGGGGCCAGGATGCAAGGGACGCTTGAATGACACCGAGCGGTTAACCGTGTTGGCTTGATAGGCGTACGGGGGGACAGGAAGTGGATATATTATTGTTATTGTTCTCAAGAGTGTTATTATTGTTTCTGTACACGTCCATCTTTTCCAAACACAAATATATGCAAATAATCGCTTGTGATTCATGTCGTCTGGAGGCATGAATCACAAACCAGTGCCAGCGATTATTTGCATATATTTGTGCCGGGTTCAGACTGGAGAGCGGCTACAGGGAGGGGCAGTAACCCTGTGCGTCCCGTGCCCCCCACAGGCGGCGGGCGCTGTGTCGGTGCTGCGGGAGTGTGCCAGGATGAAGCCCGAGGACCCCACCGTCCCCCTGCTGGCTGCCAAGGTCTGCATTGGACAGCTGCACTGGGTGAGTTAACGGTTAGACGGCTACACGGTTAAAGCAGACGGGGTGCCACGGCAGAGCAGGCGAGCCTGGACCCCATGACACAGGTCAGGGCAGGGGTCCACAGACCGTGAGGGTCTCTCTCTCAACCATTCAGAAATCAGACTCCGCCGCTTGCTGTAGCCGGGACGGGAATCCTCCGCACAGCCCTAAATGATCTCGTCCACGGTGACAACTTCATCAGATTCGGGCCGTGCCGTCCTTGGGGGTCGGGTCTGAGAGCGAGAGTTAATTGAGTGCGATACTGTGAGCCCAGGGTGTTAGAGAGTGATTTAGTCTGAGAGCTGCAGGTTGGGGATGGGGGGGGGGACGTCAGCAGGAGAAACGGGGGCAGCGACAGCAGAGCGGAGTGATTATAGAGGAGATAATGGGAGATTAGACTCTCAGTGTGATTGGAAGTGAAGGGTGGCAGGACAGCTGGTACAGAGAGAGAGAGAGAGAGAGATGGAGAGAGTACTGAGTGAGAGAGATGGAGACAACGTACTAAGAGAGAGAGAGAGATGGAGAGTGTGCTGAGAGAGAGAGAGAGATGGAGGCAGTGTGCTGAGAGGGGGATGAGGAGCTCACCAGTCAGACCGGGGGGGTGCTGCCACCCAGCACTGAGTGGCGCCACCCCTTGAACGACATCATTCTCACTCAGTCTCCGCCCTCAGTCGACCGTCTCTCTCCGCTTCTCTGCTGATCCACTGATCCAGATGTTGTGTTGGGTCTCTTACAGCTGGAGGAGGGCGAGGCGTTTGCGCGGACGGTTCTGGAGATGGGGGACCAGGCGGCCGAGTTCCTGCCCAGAGCCCACCTGGCCGTGGGGCTGTGCTTCAGCCTGCAGGCCACTGACGGTGAGGGGGATGGACGACACAGGGGCAGGGGCTTGCTTTACACCGGGGGTCTTGAATCCTGGCCTGGACATGCCCTGCTCCTCCATGCCTCCAGTATAGGGCCTTCAATCAGTGGCAAAGTCATTAAGCAATTAAGTAATTATGTAGATCTGCGTTAAAATGAGAATGTCCATCCTGGTCAAAGCCAGGTGTCCTCTGGTGTCCCTATGAGTCCCCCACATCTCCTGTCTTCGGTACCCAATCTCCACAATGCCGGTGCTTGAGCAGACCCCCTGATCGAGCCCTAAGCTCTTAAGTGCTCTGTGCGGGTCTGTCTGGGGGACATATTGAATCACGCGCTGATTTTCTCTTCTCTTCTGGCAGCATCTTTGAAAGACCGGCGCGACGACTTCAACCGGCGGGCGCTGGAGTCCCTGCAGAAGTGAGTGACTCTCTCCCCCCGTGTGTGTGAGTCGAGCAGCTCGGACGAAGGGACGCCGTTTTCTGTTTCATTGACGGGGGGCCAAATTTGGGAAGCCGCTCGTACCGGGGTGGGGTTCGTATCTTTAGACTTTCACCTTGTGAAATGCTGATGTGTGACTGGAAGAAAGGGGCGCACTGCTGAGAGAGAGAGCGGTTCAAATATGGATGGAGTCCGGCTCTGATCATCTATTCCATTTCATGAAACCCGATCTACCTCAAAGCTGGAGGGCCGCCAAATAAATAAGAAAGAGCAGGAGACTCAGACAGTGCAGTGGAAGACAGAGCAAGGTGTTGCGAGTGAATGTAGGAGATCTGCTAAGAGGCAGGCGTCTCACTAACCCTTGGTATCCCTCTCCTCTATGCTCCCTGTGTTGGAATGCCTACTTATCACATTCCAGGACCCGTCCAGACACTCCAGCAGGCTTCCGGATTTATTGATTTGCCAGTGATCCCAGAATGCACCTGTGTTCTCCTCTAACACGTCTTAAAGCTCTGAGGACTTCCTGTCTTTCCTAATAGAGTTTTAAAGTTAAGAAAAACACGACGGGTCAGGGTTGCCGCGCTGACCAAGTTCTGCGTTTCCCTATCCTTACAGAGCCCACGCCCTGGACCCGGACGACCCTCAGATCGCATTCTACCTGGCGCTGCAGCTCGCACTCGTCCGCCAGGTCAGCCTCTCTCTCTCTCTCTCTCTCTCTCTCTCTCTCTCTCTCTCTCTCTCTTTCTCTCGTGCAGGGGTAAAGGCCCAGGTCACTTTATTTACCCCAGGCTGATTTGAGCGTGGTGAGGGGTGGCGAAACGGCTGTTTAACACGGCTCTCGCGCGGCGCAGGAAGCTAATCTGCCCATGCTGCCCAGGCCACTCACGCCCGGCACGCTTGGCACTGCGCAGAGAGACGGGGCCGGAATGCGTCCTGGCCGTGGGAGGGCCGGCACGGGGCTTAGCGGCTCATTCCTGGCCCTGCTGGGGATGGCGGGGACTGTGGAGAGTTGGCCGGGCCGCAGCACGGAAGCCAAGGCGGAGAGAGAGGATTGCTGTTAATCTCGGGGCAGTCCAACAACGCCGGACTGCACGGCTCTCGGGTTACCCCTGACTCTCCTCTCTGACTGACCGCAGCATCTGTCGCAGCTCTGACTGGCAGCTGAGGGACAGGTAGCAGGTTCTGAGATCTGGGTCAGACCCCCGTGCTGGGAATCTGGTGGTCTATTTAAATAACCCGATGACCAGAAACCTCGACACATCCCAAAGTCACTTTCCCCCACATTAGAGTATTTTTAATGTGTGTATTTATTGCCACCCAGTTGCTGTGTGTGGTTGAGCTGGCATCGGGGGGCTTAATTGTAATTGTGTTCCCACAACCATTGGGCATCTCTGGGCATGTGCGGCTGCCCTTTACTGGCATCGCTGTGTTTGCTGTTTCCCAGCACAGTTGAGCCACTGAAGACAACAGACAGTTCACCAGGACAGGGCCTTCTTTCATTTCCTGTCAGTCGCTCAGGGCTGGGTTAATGGGTTTCTCTGGGTTTTGTGTACTTGTTCCTGTACAGCTGAGTTGTGAGTGCATACGTGTGCATGTGTCGGCAGGTGTCGGCTGCCATGGAGCCCCTGCAGAAAGCGCTGTCCTTGCGCGGGGACGACCTACACTCGTTGCACCTGCTGGCCCTGCTGTTCAGCGCCCAGAAGCACCACCAGCTTGCCCTGGACACCGTCAGCCTGGCCCTCAGCCAGCACCCCGACAGCTTCAGGTATGACCGGCGACACGGCTCTTATCCCCCCACCCTCCGCACACACACACACACACACACACGCACGCACGCACACACACGCACGCACGCACGCACGCATGCACGCGCACACGCACGCACACACACACACACACACACACACACACACACACACGCAGGCCCCGTGGGTTAATTTTAGATGACGTAACTCTAGGCCAGAGCCGGTGTCGCCCATCCGCTCGGCTCGGCCCTAATTTAGATCCCATCAAGACCCCCGCACCGTCAGCATCTCTGGAGAGACTGGCCGCATCCCGATTTTTGGGGAGGAGGGGTTTGTCTTACACTATTCTGAACAGTGTCCAAAGACCGATTGACCTCCTTGGTATCTCATGCGATCGGGTGTGTGTGTTTGGCGTGTGCACCGCAGCGGCCATGCTCGGCCTCCACCACTGTGAACGTTACAGCCATGTCCTGTCCCTCATTACACTCATTCAAAAGCTCATGTCTTCTCCTCTCCCAGACTCACACACATGTGCATCCGCTTGGCGTTCTGCTGTGAAATCTATTTTCGGTGTGGAAAAGCTAAACGAGTGGAACGAGAGGTGTTTAATTAAGAGGTCTTGACGGTTTGCCTGTCACTGTGAAGAGCGGGGGCGGGGGGGGCGGGCTTGGCAATGCTTGGCAACGGCTCTGCCAGCTGCGGCGCTGGGGAGGGCCCACCTGTGAGGCCCTGTCTGTGGCCCCTCGGTGCAGTGTGTGTGTGTGTGTGTGTGCATGTGCGTGCGTGTGTGTGTGCGTGCGTGTGTGTGTGTGTGTGTGTGTCAGAGCAGCTGCCAAGCTGCAGTGCTGCGATGCCAGGCCTGGCCACAAGAGGCCAGTGTTCAGCTCCATGGTGGGTCTAGGACCTGCTCTCTGTCAATGTGTGTTTTTGCAGTGTGGGTGGGGGGCAGGTCACTCCTCAGGCCCCTCTCCTCCTCTCCTCCTCTCTGCTCTCCTCTCCTCCTCTTTACTCTCCTCCCCTCTCCTTGTCTCTCTGCATCTCCCCTCTCTTCTCCTCTCCTCTCCTCCTAACTCCGGGTGGCAGCGGTGGGCCGGGCTGCCAGTCGAGCCCAGCTGCAGGATACCTCAGTAACAGAGTAACAGAGTAACAGAGTAGCAGAGTTACCGAATGACAGAGTAGCGGCTCCAGTCGCAGTGAAGAGGTTTTAATGTGGTTTCATAATGTACAGAGTTTAGTGATGGATTGTTTCTTCCCGTATTAATGGCGCGATGGCGAAGGGGGTGATTTTCCTCATGAGCCACTTGTGACCCCGATCTCAAGATTCGTTACAGACTCTGTAACTCTGTAAGGGATGAGGGGCGGCCTCGAAACCGGATTGTACACATGCAGTGGGTCAGGATTCCTGAAGGAAGAAACGTAGACAGACACACACACACCGACAGTCAGCCAGAGAGATCCGAGCAGCAGGATCCGTTATCCGTTACTCGCACATTTGAGGCCGACAGCCCCCGACTGCGTATCTGTTCCTCCTCCTCCCCCCCAGCCCGACCTCACACATGCACACACATGCACCCGCACACACGTCTTCCCCCTCTCTCTCTCTCTGTGACCCAGTTCTGGGAATCCCCCATCGCCCTGGCAACCGTGAGGTCACTCTTCTTGGGAACTCTGGGAAAGGATGTGATTTCGCGTGTGCTTGACATGATTGCATTCCTCGGACAGCTGTGTCTGGGGGGTGATGTCGGGGCCCGTGAGGATAACACACGAGATCGTCTCCAGATTTACTGTCCCGACCTC
>NC_089872.1:21011597-21014097 GCF_036373705.1 Amia ocellicauda
GGACGGCCGATCCTCAGCGCGGCTCTCTCGAACATCTGTCTCTCTCTCCGGCCGCACCGAGCAGAAGCCGTAACCCTCGCCTGCGCTCTGTCACCGGAGATCGATCGCGCTCCGAGGCGATCAGTCGGGCACCGCGGTAGACGCTGTCGCCGGTCCTTGAAACACCTAGTTGGATAATGGATTGATTGATTGATTAAGCTGGAAGTGATCGTTTCCCTTCATCGGCTACCCCCTGTTGTTGCAGCTGCAAGCATTCCCCAACCGAACAGAGAAAGTGCTTTTTTGCATATCTGCTGGGAGCCTGTGGTGGCCCCAGTGTTGTAAAGGTGCTGTTGAAGATCATGGTTGAAGGCTTCAGACTCCAGCTGCCTGCTGCAGTGATGCCATCAGCCTAAATTAACGTCTTTTTCACTAATTAAATCTCAGTGTTGTTTCCTCACCGGCACCTCTTGGCTCACAGATGGAAGTTAGAAAGGGAAACGCCACACAACAGGATCCGGGGACCAGAGCGGGGGGCCAGGGGGCTGAGGGGTCTTTAAGGAACACCTGGGTTCTGTTTTGTATGTTTGGATGTTGATGCATCCTTATCTAAAATTCACAAAGGACTGCGGCTTATGCAACCCTCTGCCGCGCGTTAATCCGCACTGTGTCTGTCGTTAGTGTGTCGGTGATCCTGCAGGAAGCACAGGCAGGGTGAAGGCAAGTCTACATCACCGTCCTATCAGACCGACCCCCCTGTAGTCTGATCGAATCCCCGGTGCAGATTAGCCGAGCAGAGCGGCGTCCGTGTGGGTTATGAGATGTTGTTTGCTGGGCAAATTAGCCCCGGCAGCGAGCCTGTGCCCTTCATTGGAGGCAACGATCGCTGTTGAGCACTGCGAGCGGCCTCCCGCTGCCTCCCGCTGCCTTCTGCCGAGGGGTGCACTCTGCCTGCCATGGCAACCACAGGCTGCTGTGGATGCTATTTAAAGAGACAGGGTGTCGGGTATCAGGCTGTCAGGCCATCTCCGCTCCCCAAGCCCGGCTTGTCACCGCACATGTGTCGGTGTGAGCGGCTGTCAGCGCGTTGCATAACTCCAGATACTGTGCGAAACCGTTGCGCTTCAACCTGGGTGATATTTAGGATAATTCAGTGACACTAATGAGGCAAAGTCTTCCAGACAGGAGGGGAAATTGATATATATGATTATGTTCTCTTCTTTGACACACACACACACACACACACACACATACACTGAGCTACACTGAGTCTGTCAGGCTCAAGAGATGGAGCTCTTTGCATGTTGTTGTTGTAACGGTGGGATTATAACATAACTGGACATCCGGACGCTCTTGCAGAACAGGACAGATCCATCGGGAGGTCGTCTCGGGAAGCGGCTGCTTTTGAATATCAAAGAGCTCCCAGGGGTCGAGTTGAGAGGAGATTAAATAAACTGAAACAAACCAAAAAGATGAGAAATGAAAAAAGAGATTGTATTGATTTGTGTGTGTGTGTGTGATTTAATCTTACAATGTAGTGCGTCCCCGTCTCACTCCGGTGCAGTGTTTTAATGCTCTTACAACGCACAAACCCTCACTTCCCATCCGGCGGGTCTTTGTCTTGACACCGGATTGAGTCCTCAGATCTCTCTGCCCCGCCACGTCCCTCTGGGTTCCTCCCACCCTGTTGAGGTGTCCTGCTGATGAACCCACTAGGAGTGAGAGGATGAGTGTGTTTGTTACAGGACCTCTGATGAACACACTTTCTCGTTGGCTAAATCCATCACCAGCCTTGGACAGACAGGCCCGGGGTCATTCAGTCAGTTTTTGTTTGTTTGTTCGCTGGTCCACGGTCATGAAGTGATCCCACACACACACACACACACACCTCCTGGTCTAAATACAGAGAGTCTTGGCTATGGCAAACCCAGACAAAACCCATCCTGCTGGGCAGAGGAGCTGGTATCACCACGAGCAAGTGTCCTCCAGCAGCCGAGTCTTGTTCATACGTCGGGTCTGCTCGGTGCTGCCACTCTCTCCTGTTCCCCTTCTGCCAAAACTGATGTTTGTTTTAATTCACACAATATCAATGCCGGTGTTTATAGACTGGACTGAATGCTGATTGGACGCTCCTGGTCCGTGACCCTGTGCTTCTGCCCGCAGCCTGCTGTTCACCAAAGTGAAGCTGGAGGAGGTTCTGCTGGGCCCGGAGGTGGCGTTGCAGACCTGTGAGCACATGCTGCAGCTGTGGCAGAGTCTCTACGACGGCACACGCACCAGGTAACGCACCGCGACTGGGTGTGTCGGAGTGTGTCTGGTTGTGTCACAGTGTGTCTAGGTGTGTCTGGTTGTGTTGTAATGGGTCTGGTTGTGTCACAGTGTCTCTGGTTGTGTTGGAGTGTGTCTAGGTGTGTCTGGTTGTGTTGGAGTGTGTCTGGGTGTGTCAGAGTGTGTCTGGGTGTGTCTAGATGTGTCTGGGTGTGTCTAGATGTGTCTGGTTGTGTTGGAGTGTGTCTGGTTG